>NW_015505834.1:74990-80039 GCF_001515645.1 Sinocyclocheilus grahami
GGGGGGGGGGGGGGGGGGGGGGGGGGGCGGGGGGGGGGGGGGGGGGGGGGGGGGGGGGGTATACGCTCCTTTGAGGAGCCCTGAATGCAACAGTCTCTCTCATGCTGTGTGGCCAACACCTTTCTTCTCCTAGCCTCTCCTTCTTCCCAGGGCTGGTTTTCCTTCTTGGTGTTTGTCTCGGATTTCCTCCGGAAAGGGCAGCACGGTGGTCACGGTGAAAAAAATCCAGCCTTCCTGACCGACAGCCTGGGAAAGTGGTGCAAAGGGCTTTTCTCCATCCACTCTCAGCACAACCCCACCCCCTCGTCCCATCAGGCTGCACGGAGATCATCGGATTTGCCCGCAACGCTGCCTTCATGAGCTTAAACATTATTTAGGATAGTCTTTTCCCATAAGCGAACTTTCAGCGATTGGTGTGGCGGCACGCGATGACACACAAACACATTATATTCTCTGGTCTTTGTCTCTGCTCCACCCTAACCTCATTCTTCTCCAGGCATTAACATACACACACGCATGGGAGGAAAGTGGGGAGGAAGGACATTAAGGAATGTAGACTATGCAGTTAGTCAATGGGAAGTTCAAAAAGTGAGATTGTTGTTGAAGGAGACAGGTACGTACTTACAGTCATGTATTGCTTCCACTCGTGGAGTGAACGACAACTCTTTAATCGAGTGGATTATTAAATTTTTTGAATGTGCAAAATTGGCCGTGATGATGTTGACTTCGCTAAGCCTCTGCTAAGGTCATTGCTATTGTGTTCAGCAGTCGCTTCACCCATCAGGATTCGATCGGATAGGAAAAAGCAGTCTTGATATGATGACTGGTTAAAAAATAAGTGGGCTTGGTGATGTGAGCCGAAAAAAGGAAATGGAGCAATTTACATATTTTTTACGAAAGCTTTTATTATGAAAACTTTTTTTTGTAATATTGTGCACCAATAATTGTTCACAATACAACAAGGATCATGTATTGAGAAAGTAAATGGGGTCAATTTTGATGTAGGGATGCACAAATATTCAATTTATGGCTGATACTGATAGATTAATAATTGTTTTCCTGTTATGGCCATCAACTGATAAATAGACAATATTAAATTTCGATATTATTTCGTTTAAATTACAGAACTCTAAAAAAATTTAATAACAACAATAAAAACAATATTATTAATTATTTTAGATGCAACAAGTGGATTAAAAAATCACAACCACATTATAAATGTACAGTAAATTTCCACAATTAAATTTAATATTAAAATTAATTTTTAATGTTTTTGAGGCCTACATTTATTTGATCAAAAATACAGTAATGATTTGAAATACTGTTACAATTTAAAAAAAAAGTTTTCTATTTTAATATACTTAAAATGTAATTTATTCCTGCGATGCAAAGCTGAATTTTCAGCATCATTACTCCAGTCTTCAGTGTCACATCATCCTTCAGAAATCAGTATAATATGCTGATTTGCTGCTCAAGAAACATTTCTGATTGTTATCAATGATAAAAACAGTTGTGCTGCTTCATATTTGTTGTTAAAACTGTGATAAATGTTTTTCTTTGATTAATATGAAGTTCAAAAGAACAGCATTTATTTAAAATGGAAATATTTTTTAACATTATAAATGTCTTTACTGTCTGTTATGAAAGTTTTTGTGACCTTGCAGAATAAAAGTATGAATTTCTTAATAATAAATTAATATATATTTTAAATAAATAAAATAACAGCCACTAACCAATAAACTACAGATATATTTGCATCCCATTTGTTTTCATATTTGTACTAATAAATATTCCTATGAATGAGTCAGTAATAATCATGCTAGCATTAGCACACAATGTTTAATAAAGAGTATCCAAGAGTCGAATGATGTTTGAAACGTACCTTTTGATTGTCCTTCCAGGTTCATGGTTGTACACCTGGTGGCGCTGTCTGAACTCCACGCTTCCACACCCTGCACCAAAGAACCCAATCATTGCTATGATTGTACAATGCATGGAAAAACTGATTCCCAACACAGATCTACTTAACAGGCTACAACACGCTTAAGAGACTCGAACACGTCTAACATTGCATAATTCTTCTGCCCGGTGGATTTTAATAACATTCATCACTGGTTCATAACCAAAAAACTCTCAGAATGTCTCTCAGGCTGGGAAGTTACAGCAGGACTTGCTAGATGACCTCAAACAAATTAGTGTAAAATGAAATTGTTTTTTTTTTCATGTAGCAATCTCCAAAAATGTGCAGTTTGGCAGCTGCTCTTAATGTTGATGTTGAGTTCTCACACATTCTCAGGCAGTTTTTCCCCAAGTCAGCAACAGTCTACTCACAAAAAAAGTGTCATATATCGTTCCCCATTGTATGCGCAATGCTTCAGGGCTAAGATTTACCTTCTTATTATGAGAGGAAACATGTAACAAGGGTTTTTCCCTAGTTTGTCGACTGAACAGTCAAAGTGATTCGTGTTGAGCAACATGTGAACAAGTGCCTCAGGTGTCAGTAGCCACATGTACACGTCTGAGTCTCTCACACACAAACACGTCTCCCTCCCTGTGGGAACAGCAGTCTGCCAGCTGGCTAGGCGACATGCTTTTGAGGCTGAGGATGTTTTGTTTTTTTGGTCTGGAGTCTGGACTGTTTCTCTCAGCAGTCTCAGGGGAAGCTCCTGGCACTGAGCTCCAAAGCTCTCGCTCCTGACGCTCACTCACATCTCCTCTGGTCTTCACTGACATCTAGCGGACACAGAGACCCCTCACACAACATCAGATCCTGCTCTGTACTCGGATCTGAACAGTAGTGAAGTATTTGTATTTTACTCAAGTAAATTTAAAAAGTATCTGTACTTTATCAGAGTGCTTTTCTTTGTAAAACTTCTACTTCACTTCATTCCAAAGCATGATGTTTTAATTTTTACTGCGCTACATTATATGATTAAAAGTTGTCGTTGTTGTTTTTTCCCTTTAATACTTAAGAATAGGGATGCACCGATATGAAAATTTTGGCCGATACCAATAACCGATAATCCTTTATTTTTGAAAGCCGATAACCGATATGTTGGCCGATAAATCTATATCCAAATTTTTATATACTTTTTGAGAGCCTGATTACAAAAAAGGTCTCAAAAAAATTAGCATTTATCGGCCGATACCGATATGGTGGCCGATATATCGTGCATCCCTACTTAAGAACTTTAAAAATGTAGTACTTTCTTGTACTCAAGTAAAACTTGTAATTACTTTTACTTGAGTAAAAGTAAAAAAGTACTAGATTAGATTTCTAATGTAATTAAAGGGGTCATATGATGCTGCTAAAAAGAACATTATTTTGTGTATTTGGTGTAATGAAATGTGTTTATGCGGTTTAAGGTTAAAAAATCCTTTCTGAAACGCGTCGATTTTTTCAAAGCTCATCGTTCTGAAAATCGAGGTGTGCTGTGATTGGCCAGCTATCCAGTGCGTTGTGATTGGCCGAATTCCTCAAGCGTGAGACGGAAATGTTACGCCCCTCATCATACTGTGATGGCCTGCGGTAACCACATGTGGCAACCCTGGGCTGGACTCTGCTTCGTCCACGGTGAAAGCCGATCCGGCGATCCACAGCGCGAAGTTGATGTATTTCCTCAGCGACCAGCACAGATCTGCTCCAGGCATGACGAAGCGGATATCGTCCTCTTTTGGAAGATCAAACAAAGTAGTTTCGCTTTCACAACGAACCACACAGTGCCTTCACGACATGGCGGCAGCAACAATACTACAGCGATAATAAAAGTTACGCCTTCTTTCTTTGCGTAAACATTTGGGCGGCATTATGCTAATCTTCCCACATAGTGACGTAGACATGTGGAGGCATGTTAGAACGAGTCATTTTAGGTAGGCGTGGTTGACTCTTAACTTTTATAAAGAATATCTCTTTGGATTTGAGACTTTAGTCTTTGCAGCTTTACAGATCTTCTTTAAGCACCAAGAGCTTTAAGCTCCAAAGAGAAAGGAAAAATTGAAATGGCATCATATGACCCCTTTAAGTATGAAATTATATTTAATATGAAACCTAGTTTGCAGTGCAGTAAAACGTACAACATTATGCTTTGGAATGTTGTGAAGTGAAGTTTTCAAAAGAAAAACACTCTGATAAAATATAAACACTTGAAAATTTTACTTTTAAAGCAGAGTAAAAATACTTCACTACTGACTGCCTCTGTCTGCACTAGGGGATGCACCGAATGTTCGGCAACCGAATAAGCGAAAAGACCAATATGACCCCTTTAAGTATGAAATTATATTTAATATGAAACCTAGTTTGCAGTGCAGTAAAACGTACGACATTATGCTTTGGAATGTTGTGAAGTGAAGTTTTCAAAAGAAAAACACTCTGATAAAATATAAACACTTGAAAATTTTACTTTTAAAGCAGAGTAAAAATACTTCACTACTGACTGCCTCTGTCTGCACTAGGGGATGCACCGAATGTTCGGCAACCGAATAAGCGAAAAGACCAAATAAATTGTACCGAACAAGATATGACACGATCATATAGCAACCAGCGCAGAGTGAGAGGCACGCACTCTTTATTATGCAGCACACAGTGTGGAAGCATTTAAACTGTCGGAGAAAGAAAAATCATTACAAGCACCAACAGCGAGAGACTGTTTAGGACTGCATCGCATGTCTTCAATGAGAAGAGGAAGGGGTGGTTGTTGCTGGTTACTGTATGATGATTGAAATCGCGAAATGGCCTTAAACAATTAGTAAATAAAATGCAGAACGTTATGTTTTCTAATACACGCAGCAGCAGATCTGCTTGTTAACCAGGGTTCAAAGTTACAGTCGTCCGTTGCTCAGTCACATTTTTATGAATTTTTACAAGGCATGTGATAATGCGATACGTACGACGTATTCGTAATGAGACTCATTTATAAATCTGTTGTCAAGAAAAATAAGCATTGAGGTCTTACTGCGCATTTCCACCAAAATATAAGTTGAGAAAAAGCAAGAACTCTTATCAACATTCATAAATGTTAGTATTGTAATTTTACTGTTGTTCTGTAAAAT
>NW_015505834.1:80154-80439 GCF_001515645.1 Sinocyclocheilus grahami
TAAAAATGTTCAGTGTTAAATATTTTTAAATTGTTGTTTTGTAATTGATTTTTTTCTTTGAAAAGCAAGACAAAACAGTAAAAAGTACATTTTGGCTTTTCAATTTATGCAATGGTGAAAAAATTTGGCAAAATACATGGGGGAAAAAACTCGAAAAAACCGTGTTCGGTATTCGGCCTTCGGCCCAGTGTTTAAATTTGTTCGGTTTTGGCTTCGGCCAAGAATTTTCATTTCGGTGCATCCCTAGTCTGCACTGTTCAAGGCTGCCTTTGAGTCGATGAATAC
>NW_015505834.1:80656-91994 GCF_001515645.1 Sinocyclocheilus grahami
ATATATTATATATATATATATATATATATATATATATATATATATGTAGCTGAATTTTCAGTGTGTCATGATGCTTTCAGAATTTATTCTAATATTCAGATTTGGTCCTAAATTGTTATCAACTATTATTGGTACTCAAAAATAAATAATGGTTCTCATTATTACACATGCTGAAAACAGTTTTTGCTGCTTAATATTTTTGTGGAAACAGTGATACAATGATGTTCAATGAAATGCATTTATTTGAAATAGAAAATTTCTGTAACGTTATAAATGTCTTTACTGTCTTACTGTCAGTCAATATTGACTTACTGATCAATATAATGCATCCTTACTAATATATATATATATATATATATATTAGGGATGGAACGGTTCTCTGTAAAAAATCTAACCGTACGGTTCGGCACGCGCTAGGACCGCGGTTCAATTTAAATCTAACAATGCATCTGTAATATGGTTTAGCTATAAATAACAAGTAAAACAAACAGGGTTCGGCTAATATATGTTTCTGTTGATGGATGAAGCACTTTATTTGGCCTTCCAGAAGTAGATGCATTTAGGAATCTTTAAGATTACTTACAACAGAACAGCAATGCATTTTATGGACGACGGTTTCGTGAACCTAGGAGAGGAGTTAATTCTGACTTTGCTATGACAATCTGGCGCTTCTGAATCAGCTACTGTTTTGTTATTAGTTTAAGTATTTGCTATTGACTGTTCAAATGCGGAGTTTTGCGCATCGTGTGTGTGTGTGTGCGTGCGCGTGCGCGCGCGAGCTAGAGAGAGAGAGAGAGAGAGAGAGAGAGAGAGAGAGAGGGTCACATCACAGTGGAGTCAGCTGTCTTAACCGTGGCTTGTGTACTGCAAACACATACCAGCTTCATCACTGTGTCTGTCACGCGACTCTGTTCCCCTTTCGGGCTCTGTCTTTACATTTATTTTGAAAGATGAAGCTCGCGATTATGGTAAGGGGCGTTACATTTCCGACGAGTGCTTGCGGTGTGCGGCCAATCACAATGCACTGGGTCAGCTGGCCAATCAGAGCAGACTGTGCTTGTCAGAAGGAGGGGCTTTGTAGAAAACGAAGCGTTTGAGAGCGGCGGGGCATAGAGGACCTACAATAATGTAAAGTATTTGAAAAATAATGTGTTTTTTGAACATTAAAGCATGTCAATATATTCTGTTACACCAAATACACAAAATAATGATCTTTAAAAAAGCATCATATGACCCCTTTAAGCTAAACTCTTCTTCTTATGATGTTTTATGGCGGTTGGCAAACCAGCTTTTCGTGCATATTCCGCCACCTACTGGGATGGAGTGTGAGGCGATGATATCAAGGGAAATGCTAATTCAAAAAAAAAATAAAATAAAATTTACATTTTTTTAAATAAATAAATAAACAAAAACCTTCTACCTATATTTTAATTATATAAATTTGTTATTTTCAGAAAATTAACCTTTATGAGAACTGTTTTTAAGCTAAGCTCATTTAAGCTTTGCCAGTTTAAATATTAAAGAGCCAGAGGACGCGAGCTCGCACGAGCAGTGAAAAGATTTGTGCGTGCGCTCATCCGAAGCACGCAAACCCGCGCCTCAGAATGCGCGCAAATATTAATCTCTCTCTGAAGTATCGTGTTTAAATGGACAAATTCACACAAAAATTATTTCAAAATGCCTGTCTTGGTAAGTATCCTATAGCAGACATAGCCGGCTGCATTCTCTTAAAGTGACAGCACTTTCTTAATATTAATCAAACAGCAACAACACGGAAATCACTCACTGCTCTTGACTGAATAGCTTTTGTAAATTTAATAAAGATACAGTCGAATATGCAATGCTGTTTTACATTTCATTACTTTATTCAATTTCTGTACCTAAAAACAAATGTTAGACCTACCTAAAAAATAAAACTGAAAATCACTGTTTATTTTATTTGTATCTTTACTCGATTGTATTTATTTGTGCTGTTGCTTGTAGTTAGATTATTCTTATTTTCTTTATTTGTATTTGACAGTATAGTTTTTGCCTAAACATAGCACATACCAAACCATACCGAAACCGTGACTCTAAAACCGTGATACAAACCGAACTGTGAGTAAGTTGAACCGTTCCACCCCTAATATATATATACACACCACACTACCGGTCAAAAGTTTGGGATCAGAATGATTTTTAATGTAAGGAGTTTCTTATGCTCATCAAGGCTGCATTTATTTGATCAATAATACAGGAAAAAATGTGATATTGTGAAATATTATTACGATGTGAAATAAGAGTTTCTATTTTAATATACATTCAAATCTAATTTATTCCTGTGATGCAAAGCTGATTTTCCAGCATCATTACTCCAGCCTTCAGTGTCACATGATCTTCAGAAATCATGCGAATATGCTGATTTATTATCAGTGCTGCAAACTGTTGTGCTGCTTCATATTTTTTTGGAACCTGTGATACTTTTTTTCAGGATTCTTTGATGAATAAAAAGTTAAAAAGAAGAGCATTTATTTAAAATAGAAATCTTTTCTAACAATATACACTATCGTTCAAAAGTTTGGGGTCGGTACATTTTTATTCTTTCTTTTTTTGAAAGAAATTAAAACTTTTATTCTGCAAGGATGTGTTAAATTGTTAAGAAGTGATAGCAAAGATTTAAGGCTTGTTCACACCGGGACGAATATCGCGCGCGATTATCGCCGACGTTTAACGCCTCGTGACTAAACAAAGGGCACCAATGTGAGTGTGCACACCGACGAGTAAAACGCGAGGCGAAAAAGCGTCATTTTTAAAAAAAAAACGTCTGGGGCTAATTTTTTTGGGTTTGACACGCCGCGTTAAAAACTGGCCGACCAATGAGATTGGTGCTTTTGTTCACGTGCCTGGAGCTGCTGAAGTTACAGTAAAACACGACTTGGTGGAACTCAAGCACAAAACGGTCTTGCCGAGCACACATTGATACCTAACGACGAAGAGGAAGTAGACGAAGAAGATGCATCGAGGCAAGATGAATGTAGAGCTGCTGGTCTCATTGGTGTCTGAACACAAAGGGCTTTATGACAAGCGCGACTACAAAAATCTTGATAAGAGGGAGTTGTTATGGAGAGGAATTGCAGATCAAATAGGATTCGATGTGTACCGGGGTATTCCTGTTTTTCATTAAGCGCCATCTAATGTCAGGGAGTGAATTTGCACGTTCACTCGGCTTATTGCCAGCGAAAATCGCTTGGGTAGAACCAGGCTGTAAACATGTTTTTCTGCTGTAAAGTTGGGCATTTTAACATGGGGAGTCTATGGGATTGACTCCCTTTTGCAGCCAGCCTCTAGCGGCCAGTCGATGAATTACAGTTTAAGGCACTTCCGTGTTGGCTTCACCAGAGCGAGCGGGAGGTTGCCGCTTGGTATGAACCCAAAAAAACGCATCGAAAAACAGCAGCGATAAGCAGCCGAGATAATCGTCCCGGTGTGTACAAGGCTTAACATTGTTAGAAAAGATTTATATTTTGAATAAAAATATTGAATAAAATATTCAAAAATATTGAATAAAAAAGTATCACAGTTTCAAAAAAAAATATTTGGCAGCACAACTGTTGCCAACATTGATAACTCTAATAATAAATCAGCATATTAGAATGATTTCTGAAGGATCATGTGACACTTTATACTGGAGTAATGGCTGATGGAAATTCAGCTTATATATATATATCAAAAACAGTTTTTAACATTGATAATAATAATAAGAAATATTTATTAAGCAGCAAATCAGCATATTAGTATGATTTCTGAAGGGTCGTGTGACACTGAAGACTGGAGTAATGATGCTGAAAATTCAGCTTTACATCACAGGAATAAATTACATTTTAAAGTATATTAAAACAGAAAACCAATATTAGAAATTGAAATAATATCTCACAACATTACAGTTTTTTCCCTGTATTTTTGATCAAATAAATACAGCCTTGATGAGCACAAGAGAAATCTTACTGATCCCAAACTTCTGAACGGCAGTACTTATATATGCTAATAGGCTATAAATACACACACACACACACACACACACAGACACAGACACACACACACACACACACACACAGACACACAGACAGACACACAGACACAGACAGAGACACAGACACAGAGACACAGACAGACACACACACACAGACACACACACAGACACACACACACACACACACACACACACACACACTCACACACACACACACACACACACACACACTCACTCACACACACACACACACACACACACACACTCACTCACACACACACACACACACACACACACACTCACTCACACACACACACACACACACACACACACTCACACACACACACACACACACACACAGACACACAGACAGACACACAGACACAGACAGAGACACAGACACAGAGACACAGACAGACACACACACACACACACACACAGACAGACACACACACACAGACACAGACAGACACACACACAGACAGACACAGACAGACACAGACAGACACAGACACAGAGACAGACACACAGACAGACACAGACAGACACACAGACAGAGACACAGACACAGAGACAGACAGACACACACAGACACACACAGATGCACACACAGACACACAAAGACAGAGACAGACAGAGACACAGACACAGAGACAGACAGACAGACACACACACACACACACACACACACACACAGACAGAGACAGACACACACAGAGAGACAGACAGACACACACACACACACACACACACACACACAGACAGAGACAGACACACACAGAGAGACAGACAGACACACACACACACACACACACACACACACAGACAGAGACAGACACACACAGAGAGACAGACAGACACACACACACACACACACACACACACACAGACAGAGACAGACACACACAGAGAGACAGACAGACACACACACACACACACACACACACACACAGACAGAGACAGACACACACAGAGAGACAGACAGACACACACACACACACACACACACACACACAGACGTCTTTAGTATAATAAATACTCCTGTTTTTTCCCCCTTTGATTATTAATGTTGCTACATTATTGTGGGGCGTTGTTTTCCGTGGCCTGACACAGACCTCGTGAGTGACTGCGGGTGCAGCTCTGTTCAGAGAGCGCGTGACTGACGCAGACAGTAGAGGCACGCGACGCGACTCACCCCATTACTCCTCATTTACACTCACATCTCTTTACATAGTGACGCTTTCAACCAAATGTATTGCTTGATATTTATTATACGATATCAATGCCATTAAACAGGCCAGTTCCAACACATTCTCAATAAATACCGATTTTGCATGCTGTTTTACTTCAGAGGTTAACTAGGAGCTACAGGCCAAAGCCCAGCCTGGGAAGGAGAAGTTAAAAACTACACTTGAGTGACTTTGGGTAAGAATATGATTACTAATTAAAATCTTTCCCTTTCACATAAACCTTAAAACGTCGGCCAAAAAGACGCAATTTCTATAACAGTCGATATATTCCAAAAAAGACATTTGTTGAAGTTTAGCATCACAGAATATGAACATCAGCAGTGAAGTGGCTAATGTCACGTGCGCTAGCATAACAACATGAGTGAGCTTTTGCACGAGACAGCAGCAGGATGACAACTACTCGTGTTAAAAACAAAACGAGTATATTTACATGTTTTGACTGAGTCAGTGTTAATCACGACTATTCAACTTACCTAAACACCGCTGATGTCAGCCACCGAGGGAAATGTATGTTGGATATTACGGATAAATCTGTCCCCGGGGGTATGCAAGCGGAACCATTAAATTCGGCGAATGTTTATTATAGACGTCTGACGCTGTGACACGCGAATTTAGTTTTTATGTGTGTGTATATATATATATAGTAAATAAACAAATGTACATACAAAATAGGCATTGAACAAACAATATTAACAATTATCAAAGGCAGACATAGTTGCAATTACAATATGTAACTGAAGTTTTACATTAAATGTACAATCATGAAGGGCAATGAAAAAAATAAGGATAAAAAAAATAAATAAGTTAAAATAAAAAATAATAGTAAAAGCATTTATAGAATAGTAAGTTCTTGCAAGGGGTAGCAAGGAGTTATAGGGCACTGTAGTAGCTTCTTCATTTGAAAGGGCATCAAGAGAAGCAGCAACAATGTTAAGTTCATTAGAAAAGTGAGGAAAGGATGGAGGGGTTTTCAGAAATCTGCATTTATGAGTGAAGTATTTAGCAACTTCAGAGAGGTTGTTAATCAAGTAATGTTGTGAACAATCTTTCTTAAGCACGATACTTTCAGTTTAGTGCAGAGGCAAAACGGCTGTCAGCGTGCCATGCTTATGCGACCTCAAATTAAATATGTGACCGTAATAGTTGTGTTTTTAAAGGACACGACGAGTCTAGCGTGATTAAGTGACAAACCAACAGCGGAACGGAGCTGGGACGCCATGTAGTGAGGAGCAAACGGAGCAAACTCAGAAAGAAACCTCAGTCTGGTTTAGATGTAACGTTACAGCTTGATTTCGTTTTCAAAAACAATACATCTCAAATTAAATGTGTCGAGTAACACAGTTACAAATATGATTAGCCTATTACAGGCTACTGACTTTCTTTGCACGTACTGTAATCATAAAAACAAATGCTGCATCCTTAAACTGCAAGGCAACATTATATCTGATTTATGTGCAGTAGTAAATTCTGAAGTAGAATTTAACTTTACCTTTACTTAAACTTTAGTTAATTTTCTTACCTTTATTTATTAAGTCCTGAAATGTTATAAAAAATATAATATTAAGTCTTAAAATGTTGTAATAATAATCATATTTGTGCTGCCAAACGATTAATCGCGATTAATCGCATCCAAAATAAGTGTTTGTTCACATTATATGTGTGTGTGTGTGCTGTGTATATTTATTATATCTATATAAATACACACACATACAGCATATCTTTTGAAAATATTTACATGTATATACATTTATATTCTTATATTATATATAAATATATTTAATATATAAACATAACATATTTTTCTTAAATATATACATGCATGTGTTTGTATTTAAATATACATAATAAATACACACTCATATATTATGTAAACAAAAACTTTTATTTTGGATGCGTTTAATCGCGATTAATCGTTTGACAGCACTATTAATAATAATAAGTGTTCTTCTTTTTCTTCTTATTAATGTGCAGATAGTGTGGTTTGTTATAAAAACCTTTTTTAAATATGTTTTTGATGTGTAAACTCTATGTTATAATTTAAACTGCGCGTGTATTATTTATCATATATTATATGACCCCTAAGTATAAATTAAGCTACACTCAAACTTTTTTCTGTTCAGCACTGTTAGCATTTCCTCACTATCTGTGCATAATGTCTCTTCAAAAGAGACCTGTTTCCAAAAGTACATGATGAAGATTTGATGAAGACAGTGTACAGTTTATGATCTTAATGAACAGATTAGATTTTCATCAGCCTCTTGTCCAAGGGTGATTCTTCATCTAGGAATAGAATTCGTGTAAAGTTCTGTAGGTCAAAAAAAAAGATAAGAAACAGTTTTTTTTCTTAAACTCATTATTTAAAAGTAAAGAATCAGTTTGATATATTTTGGTTATATTTTCGCAGCCAATCACGAAAACATAAACATTTATTTAGTTGTTTATTGTTTTTGTTCCGAATGTTTATTGCTCCAAAATGGCCTCTGAATGCATCCGTGAACAAATCTAATTTAATATAAAAATATGACATTTGTAAATAAATATAGTTTTAAATAGACGGCGTCTGTCGTGTGATTGGCGTCTAGCGTCACGTGACGAGACGTGCGTCAGAGCACCCAGACCCGGAAGTTGTCACGAGGAGCTAAAAAGAGCTGCAGAGAGGACTGCTGGACTGGGGTTATAGCCTGAGAACAACGCTCTCTGCTCGCGTACATACTAGAGGCTTGCGAGTGTATGTCGGGTCGTGAGCGATATAAACAGCAGGACACGTCCGCGGTTTCAGGGCAGAGCTGAGCGGCGAGATGGAGGGGTTTGGAGGCGGCGTGTTTCAAGCTGAACCGGACCGAAAGGAAAACATGCCCCGCGCACACCCACACGAGGTGCTCACGAAGTTCACTAGTGCTTCATTCACATCTCAATGCCTTGTGCTTGTGCTTTAAATCAATGCGAGGTTGTGTTTGAACTTGAAGCCACGCGGAAATGTGCTGTAAAGGCGTCCTAGATACTTCAGGTACTTGCGTCTTAAAAGTGAGCTGCCTACCTAGACAACATCTTTGGGCATCACTATCAAACGGCGCTACGCTGCCCAAAGTGCTGTTTAAGGTGGACCGTCCGCTCATAGTCCACAGTATGTATATATCGAGGGGTGTTCTGTGGGTCTCTGATCTGAGATCATGCTGACAGGCTTGTTCTGACAGCTGAGGAAACAGTGCTTTATTATTAGATCATGGAAGTCCCACTGCTAGTGTGATGCAACACAGTTCTGTTGTATCTGTGCTTTAGAGCAAGACAGCAGCTGCATACTCTTGAGATCAAAAAATCTCAAACAGCTTGGACCTTTTTTTTGTTTTTGGCACCCTAAATCAAGCTATTTTTTCGTGCGTTAGAATATGTCCTGTTTAGTTAGATTTTTTTTCTGAGCAAAAACTGTCAACGATATACGTTCAAATTTTTTGACTACTGAAATGTAGGCTAATCTTGTCAGTCGTGTTTAGAAGAATCATTAAAGATGTCATGTAAAGACTCAATTTAAGGATCACAGGGAACCCCCCAAAAACGAATTAATTGTCTCTTAAATCTTTACCAATCTATGCGCCACTACTCGAGATTTACCTATTTGTCAGCAATTCGTTTTTAATATAATTTAGTATGATCGCATTTTCTTTTGTGTTTTAATAAGTACGGGTCAGAAGAAGGGTGTTTTTTACATAAATGCATCTATTACACTGAAAGGTGCACAAATTATGGAACATTTAATATACTTTCAAGGGGGTCTGAATACTTTCCGTACCCACTGTATATATATATCACTTTTTTTAGATGTATTGTGCTACAATGTATGTTTAGTTTATTTTAGTCGTTTATCCAAAGCGACTTACAAATGAGGACAACAGAAGCAATCAATTGTAGTATTAAAACAACTAAAAATGGATCCAAAACTAACAGCTAAAACTTTATAACTACTACCTATACACATTTTAAAAAATAAAGAGATTAAATAAAAATGACAAATGCATACAACAAAATTTCAAAACTTAACATTGACACAAAAAACTAAAAATAAAGCTAAAAACAATTCAAAATATTAAAGAACAAAAGGTATAATAATGATTCTAACATAACACTAAGCCAAACAACAACTACAAATGTGTATGTACAAGCACACACATACATATTTATAAATTCAATATATATTATTTCATTTCCATTTAGTTTGTTGAAGTATTAAAATAACTAAACTTAAAAGACCTATACAGACAATAAATTCAGACATAATGTAACTAAAATTAAAATAAATACAAGTAATACAAATCAAATGACAGTAGTTTATCAGTAATCCTAAAAAATAACACTGCCAAACACACATGCTAAAAAACAACAACTTACTTGCACATAGTAAGAAATGGTTATAAAAACTGAAACAGAAGTGAAACTAGTAGGAAAGAGGAGAAATAAAAAGCGATACTTATCCTTTGCCGGTGTCCCTGCCCGGTAGAGTCGATGGTCTTTACACTCTTCGGTCTTCACACGAGGAGGCCTTCACACAACAGCTGTCACGGTAAACTAAGCTTCTTCTTTTTTTTTTATATACCCTTCTAACAAAATACTACATTAATTCAGCTGGACACACATTATTTTCTCCACAACAAATGGCCAAGCAAGCGCAGACACTGACAAGATACGCCACATGTACAAATATATATAATATAAATATACAAGTATACACACACACAGTACTCAACATAAATTCGGTAACTCAATATAAATTGTAAAAATTATATATTTAATAAAAACATAAATAGGCCTATGTCATGTATATTTGTAAAATAAGTAAATCGTCCAATTTTTAAATGAAGGGTTGTAGAGATTAGTACACCCCTGATTAAATTCAACTAACATGTAATAATCTAATACTCGGTGTGTCCTCTTTAACTTTAATTATACCGCTGTGACCCTTCTTGGCAGAAAGTGTAAAAGTTCATGACAAATTGTCACATCTATCCTGTTTCACTTCTGAAGGACAATCTCCTTAAATGCCCTGATCTTTCATGGAGAGTGTTGCTCAGCTCATCTCTACAGAATCCTGTTCAGATGCTCAAGAGAATTGCGGTTGGGTGAAATCTAGAGCCTGACCGATATGGGTTTTTTCGGGACCGATACCGATATTAGGGAGTAAAAAAAGGCCGATATTGATATATCGGCCGATATTCTTTTTGTATATTATAGTACAGTACCAGTCAAAAGTTTGGACACTTTCCCATTCGAGGGTCCAAACATTTGACTGGTACTATATATAGAATATAGTATATACATAAACATAATATATAAACACATTTTTTTTTGCAATAATCACTCAAATGTGGTGATCAAACACTTATAATGACGTGACAAAGATACGTAATGGTGGCAGGGCATTTAACAATTTAACAGTAAACTTTATTATCCAAAATGAGTCTGACATCAGTGCACTGAACAGTAAAGTTGAAGTTTATTCAACTTCAATTCAATTCCGTTCAACTTTATTCCTTCAAAGTGTATTTCACTTCAGAACATTTATTCACGGATTTGCGCTACTGTCTTCACACACAGACGAAACTTACTAGAGAAGTGTGAGGTGTTGACTGGTGTCACAATCTCGAACGCGCCAGCGGATCTCCACCAAATTCGGGGGATCCCTTCAGCTCGAGGAGCCCTCTCGAGCGCCACTCTCCGCGTGTCGGTAGCCCCCCGGGATCACTTGATCGGACGGCGCCGGACCGCGAATTTAATCACCCGTAACTGCCGAACCCCGGGGGCTATCGATGCGGGGGTGGTCTCATTCGAAAGTGGGCCTCTAGTCGTACATTCGATTCGCGTTCGAGAGGGTTCCTCGAGCTGAAGGGATCCCCGAATTTGGTGCGAATTTGCCGCGTCGTTATGGAGATAATGGCCGTTGAAAGTTTCAATGGTTTTCCGTAGACTTAAGCTTTAAAGCGTTTCATCCAGGTGGCCAGTAGCAAACAATAGAGCGATAGAACAATACAAACCAAGTAATTACACCATTTCAAGCATTTTATCTGTGTTATATGTTCTGTAAAAAAAA
>NW_015505834.1:92970-114949 GCF_001515645.1 Sinocyclocheilus grahami
GCGGATCTCCACCAAATTCGGGGGATCCCTTCAGCTCGAGGAGCCCTCTCGAGCGCCACTCTCCGCGTGTCGGTAGCCCCCCGGGATCACTTGATCGGACGGCGCCGGACCGCGAATTTAATCACCCGTAACTGCCGAACCCCGGGGGCTATCGATGCGGGGGTGGTCTCATTCGAAAGTGGGCCTCTAGTCGTACATTCGATTCGCGTTCGAGAGGGTTCCTCGAGCTGAAGGGATCCCCGAATTTGGTGCGAATTCGCCGCGTCGTTATGGAGATAATGGCCGTTGAAAGTTTCAATGGTTTTCCGTAGACTTAAGCTTTAAAGCGTTTCATCCAGGTGGCCAGTAGCAAACAATAGAGCGATAGAACAATACAAACCAAGTAATTACACCATTTCAAGCATTTTATCTGTGTTATATGTTCTGTAAAAAAAAATTCATATCGGCGGCATATTCGCCGATACCGATATATCAGGCTCATATCGGCCGATAATATCACAAAACGGTATATCGGTCGGGCTCTAGTGAAATCCACTGAAGGGAAAAAATCCGCCCAACAATGCAGGGAATGAGGAGAGGGTAGCATAGCATAATCTGTTTCCAGTTTTTGTATTGCATCACACAGTGGTCTGTAAAGTCATGACAGCATTGATAAAGCACAACTTGCTCACACCTCAAGCACTCACACAAATTAAAAGTTTCTAGTTCAACATACTTGCCTGTTCATCAAAAATTGCCTTTCACTTGCACCGGGAAAAATGTATTTAGTTTTGTTTAGTAACTTTCAGGAAGGTGTACTCGTTTTTTTGCAACACAACATTTGATCACTTTGATAAGAATTTTATTTTACTGAATAATGTTGACACCCTTCTTTGGTATCTGATCAGATTCTTATTGAAGAAATACTAGTGATACATAAAATGCATTATTTATTGTTATATTCCATTTAAATATAAATCTGATCCTGCGGTCTCTATAAAAATATAGAAGTCTCATATGCTCACTAAAGCTGCATTTATTTGATCTCAGTATTACTGTTTTTAATGTAATTTTGAAATATTATAACAATTTACAATGATTGGTTCTCTATTTGAATATTTTCAAATTAAATTTTCTTTTTTTTTAAAGGGGTCCTATTATGCTCTTTTACAAAGTCTTGATTTTGTTTTGGGGTGTACTAGAACAGACTCTCATACTAGGTTTTCACATATTTTACCTTATTACAACATCTCTCTCCCCAGTCTGGCACGAACGGCTCGAAAAGTTCCTGTATCAAATGAAGGCCCGCCTTCTGAAATGCGAAATGTGCTGTGATTGGTTAGCTGGGCCAGTGTGTGCTGTGATTGGTTAGCTGGGCCAGTGTGTGTTGTGATTGGTTAGCTGGGCCAGTGCGTGCTGTGATTGGTTAGCTGGGCCAGTGCGTGTTGTGATTGGCAGCACTCGGCGCCTGGTCGGGAAATGTCACGCCCCTTACCATAGCCGCCTGCGAGCTTCAGAGTAAATATTGTGTCAAAATCAAATCAGTTTGAGCGCGATTTAAACCCTGATTATTGTAATCACTCTAAGTTCGTCTACCTTGGGAAAGCTAGCGTGTCTCCGACATAGTGATGATAACACTCGCTGCCTTCTCTAGTGCAGCTCAACCAGGTCTCGTCCCAATCGTCGATCTTTGTGATATCACAAATCCCAGAAAATATGCGTTGTAGTTCAAACGAGTCGTTCGTTGTAGTTTTTGAAAAGTGATTTCTGTTAAATAAAATATCTCCTTTTGAAGTGGACTTTGAACTTTGTATCTTTGCAGATCTTTTTTATGCTCAAACAGCAACATTACAGACTAACTAAAGTTGAAAAAGTGAAAAAGCATAATAGGACCCCTTTAAATCCTTATTAGTGCTGTCAAACGATTAATCGCAACCCAAAATAAACGTTTTTTGTTTACATAATATATGTGTGTGTGACGTGAATATTTATTATATTTATCATGCATGTATATATTTCAGAAAATTTTTTAGTTTATATATTATATAATTATATTCATATATATATTATTATATTAAAAATATATATAATATTAGTTATATACATGTAAATATTTTCAAAATATAGACGTATGTGTGTGTATTTATATATACATAATAAGTATACACACTACACAGTGCACGCACACACATATTATGTACACAAAAACCTTTATTTTGGATGCCATTAATCGTTTGACAGCACTAATCCTTATATACTCTTATATATTTTTAAACAGCAGGAAAATCAGCATCCCTGATGGTTACAAGTTCAGTGCAACTAGATTTGTAATGTCACTGTCATTAAAGACTGAATCTGGTTACAAAACCAGAGCAGTGTTCTTTATAAACATGAGTCTTCCATGCAGCCTGTAATGATTTGTTCGAGGCTTTGTAACCGTTATCTCTCTGTCGCATCCCAGCCCAGTGCGGAGAGCATGGCGTCTCTGTGCCTGAGTCAGCAGCGCTGTGTGAAGGCCTCGATCGCGTCGCAGTGGCAGCTGGCTGAGGCGCAGAACCAGCTCTGCGGTTTGGAGCTCCACAGCTCTGAGTCTGTGGACCAGGAGCGCGCCCGAGCCCTGGCCTCCTCCGCGGAGCTCTCGCAGACCGAACAGGAGTGGAGACATAAAGAGACCATGCTGGGACGGAGCCCCACTCTGTGCCCCGAGGCCAGCCGAGATGTGTTTGACAAGGTATCATATCAGCACACTAGAAAAGTCTTATATTTATCAGAGCATTGAGCAGGATACAGACCACTGTGACTGTGATCTCAGCACTGAGCCTAAATATAAAACACACAGCAGCATTTCCCCTTTAGAGGCCTGTGATGTTTTGGAACGTGGCTAACAGCAAATATATTAATAAAATGAATATCTATACACTTATGTTAGTTACTTTCCTTTGAACAGCTATATATACAATACCATTCAAAAGTTTGGGGTCAGTAAGTATTACTTTTCATTCAGCGCTCAAATATTAAATTGATCAGTAAATCGATCATGTCAGTAGAGACATTTATAATATTTCTATATATGTATATGTACATATGTGAAATAAATGCTGTTCTTTTGAACTTTTTAATCATCAAAGAATTCTGGGAAAAGTATCAAATCTGTTTTCAACATTTATAATAATAAAAACATTTAATAATTGAGCACCAATAATAATTAAGCATCAAATCAACTTTCTGAAGGATCATGTGACTCTGAAGACTGGAGAATGATGCTGAAAATTCAGCTTTGATCACAGGAATAAATTACATTTAAAAATGTATTCAAATAGAAAAATTTAGTTTTTTAAATTGTAGTAATATTTCACAGTATTACTGTTTTTTATATTTGATCAGATAAATGCATTACAGAGACTTCTTTCAAAAGCAGTAAAAAAATCTTCTGGTAGTATAGACTTTTTAAATAGAGACTTCCACTCAGATATTAGTTCAAAACTGAATGTTTTTAATAATTATGTTTTTTGCAAACCAAACACTAGCATTATGCTGACTATCCTGGCCACTCTTTTCCCTATAATGAATGTGAATTAATAAGTCAGGAACTCAGGATATTGTTCAAAAATAGCTTGAAATGGCATCCCTGAACTATTTATTCGACAAAAGCATTCGTTCCTTCATTGTCAGTGGATAATAAGCTTACACAAAATAAATATTCTGTAACACATATTGTTTTACACATTATATTATAAGTGTACATGTGTAGATTGCTGATGGCCCTTTTCTCATTGTTTCCTAGAGTATCATAAACAGTTCACAGTCTTGGCCTAATGAATCCGATCACGATAAGAACATAAGCTTCGTCCAGCGTAATGAAGAACTCTTGAAACATTTTGGTAAGTCATGGAGCTTGACTTGTGTGTTTATTAGTGGAGATTGTTCATCTGAATTGAGGTTGTCCTCTCTGTTCTGATTGGACAGGTATGTTGAGGAGGTGGGATGATAGTCAGCGCTTTCTAGCAGAGTACCACCATCTCATCTGTGAAGAAACGGCCAATTACCTGATCCTGTGGTGCTTCCGTCTGCAGGCAGAGCAAGTGAGTGCATACAAGCTGTACTGTTTCTGCAGTATGTACTGTGTGCCTTCATGACCTATTACTGATCCTCATTGTCTGGGTCTTCTGCAGAAAGAGGCATTAATGGAGCAGGTGGCTCATCAGGCAGTCGTCATGCAGTTTATTCTGGAAATGGCCCGCAACACTCAGCAGGACCCACGAGGCTGTTTCCGTCAGTTCTTTCAGAAAGCCAAAGTAAGTGCAGACATCACCTTTAACCTCTGCTGCGCTTTTCCCAGTGCTGTTTAGGACGATGCATTACACATCTTTTACTGTACATGACTTATTCAGCCAGAGAGGTACAACAGCAAGTCCTCAAAGTTATTTTCAAAAATACACTACTGGTCAAAGGTTTGGAATAATTAAGGGCTTTTTATTTTTGAAGGAATGCTCATAGGGCTCAAGACTGCGACCATTTTTTCTGCCGGTGCGATTACATTTTGTGAGCGGCTGCACTGGCGCGACCACCGCGTTGTTCAACTCGTAAGCGCTGCCGTTTCTGTTGAATATGAGAAACATCAAATGGCCTCGAAACCAAACTGGTCTGCGCTGCGCAGGTCAAACGTAGCACAGACCGTTTATCAGCTCGGACCGCAACGCAAACAAACTTGTCTGAGCTCAGAATAGCTTTACTCAGGAACCAATATTGGTTTTGCGACACTGTTGCTGCTAGGGCTGGGAAAATAAAACGATGCATCGCGAATCGAGAAATGATTCCGCATCAATTCTGAGATTTTCCGAAGGCATCGCGATTCTTTCTCGAGTCGATTCTGAGCTTAGTTTTGAACAGCAGATGGCGCTGCATGCTTTAGAAACAGCCGTACTCTGCTTGTTTCCAAATCCTTACACACACTTGAACCTAAAATAATCATTCATAAAATTTGAAAAGGTTGAAGCGAATTACAAGGGTGTTCACAGTGGGCTGTGTTTACATTAATCTGCCGTCATAAAAGCATTCTGAGCCGAGGTGAAATTCCAGACTCAGCCGAACGCACAAGCGCTCTTCTTCGTGAGCATTTGAGTGTGCGGATAAAAACTAGAGTTGAGCTCCATCTGCTGTTAAAACCTAAGCTCAGAAGCGATTCCAGAGAGAATCGCGATGCATTCGGAAGATCTCAGAATCCATCTACGCATCGATTCTGCATCGATTTATTGTCACAGCCCTGATTGCTGCACAGATCCAGTGAGAAGCGTTTGAATGCGCCGCACAGTAAATAAGGTTGTTGCGAGATCTAGCAAAGTCCCTTTAAGGCAAGTCATGTCACTCGGCGGCCATCTTTGAAACACCTCTCGGGCATGCAAGTGCAGCTCCTATCTCTTTGAATGGGAAACAACAAATTCTCCAAAACTGGTCACCAAGCTTACAATTAAATTTCATATTTGAAATCACCAGTGAAATCTGACAACAACTGTATCATAAATGTTGCTTATTACGCTCAAATAGCGTTAAAAAAGCTTGTTTATAGCAACCGGGACTTCTAACGGCAGCTGCAGTGATGCGCTGACTTTACCGATTAGAGATTGGCTCTTTTGCTCAGAAGGCGGGGCTTCGTTCGATAGAGCGGCCATATTGAGCGTTGCATTTCTCCCCATTCAAAGCACTTCTTGGGTATTCTATAGTCTTTGGGTGTAGTGAGAATCATTCAAATTGTGCTCAGAATTCTCTGTTATAAACAGCACTGACGTACGGCAGAAAACCAGAAGTATTAATGCTAACTGTGACCATGGTGTTGTGGCAGAAATAGTCAAATGTTATTACATTATTCATTTCAGGGTTTGTACAACCTTTGTCACCTTTTCAGTGACGTAACTATTTCCAGCACTTCAAAGCTCTAAAATGATCCAATTTGAATGTTATTTTTAATAACCAAAATATACTTTGCGATAAACAAACGCTTATGTAAAATTGAAACATACATAAACTAACCATTATAACCAGTAGATGGCAGCAGAGGAGCACTTCTTGGCTTATTAGTCATTCATTTCTACTTTTTGCTTTGTATTTTGAAATGATAAAATCACATTATAAAAAAAATCAAATCAAGAAATCAGATTTTTTTTTCTCGAGTTTTACACTTTTTTTGTGTATGAAGTAAGAAAAGTCACAAAGTGCCTTGAAAAACTAACTTTTCTTAAAGTTGCGACTAAATCACACAATCACTGAAGTTGGTCAGTTCCATATAATACTATAGAAGAGCAATGGTACATTTAATAAGAGTGGAATATATAAATGTTCTGTATAAGAATTAGATTTTGCAGAAAATGTTACTGTTGTTAATAAAAGTACATGTTGTATGCTTCCCAACTCAAGCTTAGTGCTTTACTGTCAAATGTCTATAAACATGAAATAAACAAGAAATTAACATATAATATTATTTGTAACTGTACTTATTAATGCAAAACAATAGTAATTTTATGATTAAATGATCTATATTTTTAATACTCCCACACGCCATCCCCAGTGCTACCAGATGTGCTCCTGGCGCCACCGTCTGTAGGACACTGCTCTCAAATGTTCATCTGGAGCCCTGGCTCACCAAGCCTGCATTTGTTTGATCAAAAATACAATAAAAATAGTAACATTGTTAAATAATATTACAATTTTCAACTGTTTTCTATTGTGATGTTTTTTAAAATGTAATTTACTCATGTCATGCAAAGCTGAATTTTCAGCATCATTACTGCAGTCTTCAATGTCACATGATCCTCCAGAAATCATAATAATATGCTGATTTGCTGCTCATTTCTTATCAATTATTATTGGTGCTCAATTATTAATAATGATTCTTATTATCGATGTTGAAACCTGTTATTACTGCGTAATATTTTTGGAAGCTATTTTAAGGATTCTCTGAGATGAATATTGAAATATAATTTTTTTGTAACATTATTAATGGCAATATAATGAAAATAAATGTATTCATTTTTTAAAAGAAAAAAAACGTACCACTATTACTAGTTTACTATTCAACTTTTAAATGGTAGTGTATTGCGATTTCCACAGAACTATTAAGCAGCACAACTGTTTTCAGTATTGATAATAATAATAATAATAAATGTTTCTTGAGCAGCAGGTCATCATATCAGTATGATTTCTGATGCGAGTAATGTTGCTGAAAATTCAGCTTTTATCACAGGAATAAATTGCATTTTAACGCATTCAAATAGAAAAAAAGAATAGGAAAACTTTACAAATGTTCAAAATGGAAAAACTCTTACTGTGACGAGGCTGACGAGGCGTGAGACGTGTGGATCCATCTGCAAGCTTTTATTCAAGAGACGTGGTATAACAGGCAGGGTCAAACAATGGCAAACAGGTATATGGCGGGCAAAAACACAAGAATAGTCCTAGGGCTAGCGTAGGTCACCGATCGGCAGACAGAATCACAGGGGCGAGACGAGAGGGAAAACAGGAAAAGATCAGAAACCGCAAAAACAGGCAAGGCAAAACAAGAAAAACACAGAGACTCGGAATGGGGTACAGGCTAAACAATACTCAGCAGAGAAAGGTGGTTTGAGTGGGTGTTATATAGTGAGTGAGGTGATAAGAAACAGCTGTGTGCAATGAGTGCAATCAGTGCAGTGTGCAAACCGTGCAATGAATGATGGGATATGTAGTCCGGGGTGCTATGCAACAGTTTGTGTTGTGCGAGAGTCAATGTAAAGGAAAGGGTGACCTCTGATGGTGAATAAATGGAAGTCCATGGACCGAATTTGTGACACTTACATTGTAATAATATCTCACAATATTTTTGATCAGATAAATGCAGCCTTTCGTGTAGTCAGTCCGAGTGAGTGTGAGTGTTATGCAATAATGTCAGTGACCACTAGACAGAGACATGACATAACTGAAGTTCATATTCACACATTCATCCAAACCTCTTTCATATTTGCACTGAATGCATTTTGAATCATATTTATTCTGATTTGCTCTTCTTCTTTTTTAAGGCAGGGCAGGAGGGATACTTGGACGTCTTCCACACAGAACTCAACGACTTTAAGCAGAGAGTTAAAGAGTATTCCATGAAGTCAAAAGGAGAAACCCCAAAGGATACAGTGCACCAAAACACACCGGCAGGCTGTCGCCTCGACCCCAACGAGGTTTTGGAGTCTTTGCCACCGGTACGAAAGATTATTGAATCTCTGAAGCACATAATATATTTTAAAATGTCATTTATTCCTGTGAATTTTCAGCATCATTACTCCAGTCTTCAGTGTCACACGATCCTTCAGAAATCATTCTAATATGCTGATTTGCTGCTCAGGAAACATTTCAGAAATTATCAATGCTGAAAACAGTTGTGCTGCCTCATATTGTTTTGGACACTGAACAATTTTTTCTTTAAAAATTCAAAAGATCAGCATTTATTTGAAATAGAATTTATGACTATGAAAATGTCTTTACTGTCACTTTTGATCAATGTAATGTGTCCTTGCTGAATAAAAGTATACTTGTCTTTTCAACATTTCAACACTAGTGTAGCTAGTAACAAAATCTAAAATGAGTCTAATGTTGAATTTGCAGGAGCTGAAAACATGCATCCAGATGCAGGATATGCAGATTCTTCAGAACGTGCTGAGCAGCATGAACACGCAGGTAACGCTGCAGCTTTATGCTGTGAAACATCAGAACGTGTCAACCATTCTCAATCAGGTTCTGGTTTGTCTTTTTTTATTATTATTATTAGTGCTGACAAATGATTAATCGTGATTAATCGCATCCAAAATAAAAGTTTTTCTTCACATTATATATGTGTGTGTGTACTCTCTGTGTATGTTTATTTATGTATATAAATACACACACATACAGTATATCTTTTGAAAATATTTACATGTATATATATTTATATTATTATATTTTATATAAATGTTTAATATATAAACATAACATATTTTTCTTTAAATATATACATGCATGTGTTTGTATTTATATATACATAATAAATATACACCGTACATATATTATATTATATATATTATATAATATACATATATATATTACTCATATATTATGTAAACAAAAACTTTTATTTTGGATGCAATTAATCGCGATTAATCGTTTGACAGCACAAATTATTATTATTCATTTTGAATAATAAATGGTTCTTGGTTCCCAACCCTTCAAATCAGGTGCAGTGTTACAGCTTTAGGCCCCGATCACACCGAACGCATTTTTTAGGTCTGAAACTTTTTTTTGGTGACTTTTAAAAAAGAGCAGCTTGTTGCGTTTTTTTGTGTTGCTAGGCAACCACCAAATCAGCTGTCCTGTCAGTCTAAACAAAGGATTATAGCGCGAGCACTCTAAAATCTTTGGTTTTTGCTGTTAAGTAAGCTGTCATATTAGCAGAAACCTTCAAAAATACAGCTCCGGGTAACACTCGACAGACACCAAAAGTTTCTCCTCCATCATTGCCGTCTCCAGACTTTCTAAGCAACGGTAAACTTTCGTCATCACAATGAAAGGCCCGCCACAACTTCAGGCGCATCCTCCAAAAACGCGAGGCACCCGGGGCGCATAAACAGTGCCCAAAACGCACACTGCCAACAGAAAACAATTCAAAAAAGGCGCCTCTCACTGCAAAAAACGCGTTCTGTCTGATCGGGGCCTTAGGAAGCATGCAGCGTTGTCTGAAGTGTAACCAAAACATGATGGCGTGTTTCAGGGTCATTTTAGGGGTTAAGCACATTTTTCAGGTTCTTGAACACTTCCTCCATCACTTTCACTTGTCACCACAGAGAGTACATGCTCTGAACCTTACACAGACGAGCTGAATGTGAGCCAAGAGACACAGGAAGAATTGCATAATAGCTTTAATCTGCAACAGCATTGCATTCATCAGAATCCAGGCTGACCTATAATCCCTCTTCCTGCCCTGCAGATCTGCATAAGAGTGGATGTGCAGATTATAACAGGATAGATCACACAAATATTAAAAAATTCACCCTCATGTTGTTCCAAACCTGTATAACTCATTTTCTTCCATAGAGCACAAATTGAGATATTGTGTAGTATGTTCATGCTGCTCCTTTCCATATAATAAAAGTAATTGGGGACCAGGGACTTTCAAGCTCCAAAATGACACAAAGGCTCCATCAATGTAGACCAAACAACTCCTTACAGTACCATTAAAAGGTTAAGGGTCAGAAAAATTTAGTTCTTTTAGATTTTAGACTTGTTTGCATTAAAGTGACTGTAAAATCTTTATAGTTATTTAGTTATAGTATACTTTATAATTTTAACTGTTTTCATCATAATCAGAAATGTGACATGTGACACTGAAGACTGGAGTAATGATGCTGAAAATTCAGCTTTAGCATAATAAAAATTAATTACATTTTAAAATATATGAAATTTAAATTCTAATAATACTTCACAATGTTATGGTCCGTATTTTTGAGAACATTCTTTGATCAAAGAGACTAATTTTAAAAACATTTTAAAATATAATAGGATAAAGCTACACCTAAAAAAAACGTATTGCTAAAATTTGAAATGTGATTTTGGTCACCATTGACTTCCATTGTATGGAAAAGAGCAGCATAACAATTCTTCAAAGTTTCTTCTCATGTTTTGCATGCAAGGTAGAAACTCGTACAGGTTTGGACCAACACGAGTGAGTAAATGGTGACAGAATTGAAATTTTTGGGTGAACTATAAGCAGTTTTGATCATTGTACTGTTCAGTATACAGCTCACTTCCTGTTCCTCATACTGATCTCGTGTTCTTTTCCTGTTATTTATTAACATCCTCTTTCTCGCTCATAACAGGTGGCAGAATACCACGTGAAGCGTTGCTTGGAGGCAGGAATTTGGACGAATATACCACGAGCCTCCAAAGAAGAAAGTTCAGAAATGGACGAGTGGAGAATGATGGAGAGCTAGCAGACGAAACTTCACGAGGAAACCAGCTTTGGCTCGCAGGACAGGAAGAACAAGGCCTGTGCTCAGAGACTTTTGTTTTGTATCCGTGCCTGGATGTGTGCTGCACTTTATATTTGTTTAAAAGAGAAAGTATTTTAAAAGAGATTGGGAACTGTATTTTGAGGCACTTATATTTTTGTGCACATTTCTGTTGCTAACTTCTTCTGTTTTAGCATTTTGAGAAACGTTTAGGAAAGCGGTACGTGCTGGAGTGCAAAGGAAAACCCTCATAACCCTTCACAAGGAGGGTAAGCCACAAACATTCATTGCCAAAGAAGCTGACTGTTCACAGAGTGCTGTATCCAAGCATGTTAACAGAAAGTTGAGTGGAAGGAAAAAGTGTGTTTAAATCAAGCTTTTTTCTCATGTTCTTTTTGTTGTTCTCCGCCGTTGGATTGTAATCTACAGTATCCACTGAACATTCAGACTCCAGCTGCTCTCTGGGAACTGTTTCATGTGTCATCTGTGCATGGACACGGCAGATAACAGTCGGCTTCCTGCAGATAGACAAACAACACTAAGGCGAAGCAGGACCTCCCACTTTGCTATCTTCACGATGGAAATGAGACCTTTGCAAAAAGTTCAAGTAGTACAACATGAAAACCAGCAATATAATATTGTTACCTTCAGTTATAATGAAAGAGATTCACGTTCACTATCAAAATGTAAATCGGATGCTAAAGGCACTGGGGCTGTTGAGTTTGATATGATGTCAAAAGTCACAAATTGGGATGGCTCACCCAAAAAAAAAACATTTCTCAATCTTCGGTTGCTCCAAACCTGTTTGACTTGATGTTGAACACAAACATTTTTTATTCATACAATGACGGTCAATGGCATCCAATCAATGTTGTTTTGGACCCCATTGACTTTCTTTCATTATATGGTCAAAAACAAGTAATGTTCTTCTAAATGTCTCTTCTTGCATTTTCCATAGAAGAAAGAAAGCGATGCATGTTTGGATGATGACCCATCCCAACAAATAAGACTTTCAGAGATGCCATTTTGCCTCGCCATCAACCTGACTTGTATTGATTGCGGTAATTGCATTGAAACACGGCCGATGCTGTTTGCTTATCGCATCCAGCTCTACAGCATATATAAGAGCATATACAGCAAACCACGATTTGTGTAATATTAAATGATGTCTGTGATGACATTGTGCAAATCTTTACAAGCAGATCGAAATCCTCAATTAAATCTTTAGACCACCAGTATTGCTGACTGATTGGAGTCTTTAATTTTGCCGTTTATTTTGATTAGAATAACGTCTTGGCATTTTATAAATGTGTTGGCTAGCTCTCTGTGTGAGGAATTCACCTCGGACTACTTGTAGGCAATAAACTGGCCTAAAACGTGCGGTTTTAGAAGGAGGGGTGTTTTTGGTTGAAAGCAGCTAGGATTAAATGTACGATATGTGCTTTTGCGGCACGTCCACTCAACAAAAGGAACATAAGGCACCGGTTTATGTGAAACACAAACATTTGAGAGTGGTTGAGATGTATTGAATGTTTCTTGGAGATATTGATGAGAAAATTGGCCATTTCTTTATTTCCTTTAAGCTACTCAATCTTTAGGTCCAAAAAATATAATGTAAACAGTGTGATACATTATATGAATATAAATGTATATATGTAAATATTTTCTAAATATATATTGTATGCGTGTGTATTTGTATATACATAATAAATATAGAGTACACACACATATTATGTAAACAAAAACTTTTTTTGGGATGTGATTAATTGCGATTAATCATTTGACAGCACTAATATATATATATATATATATATATATATATACATACAGTGCCTTCAAGTATTCAAGCCCCTTCTTTTTCTTTTTTTCTTGTTTTGCTATGTTGCAGCCATATGTTAAACTGCTTTAAATTACTTTTTTTTCCCACATCAATCTACACTCCATACACCATAATGACAAAGCAAATAACAGGTTATTAACGTCTTTGCAAATTTATTAAAGATAAACTTAAAAAACTTAAATAATTCCATTGCATAAATATTCATACCCTTATCTGGGACAGTTGAAATTTAGCTCAGGAGCATTCATTTTGTTTGTAAGTGTTTCCACACTTTGAGTGAAGCTAACCTGTGGCAAATTCAATTGAATGGGTATGATTTGGAAAGCTGAAAATGCATATTAGAGCAAAGACCAAGCCCTGAGGTAAAAAAAAAAAAAAAAAAAACTCAGAGAGCTCAGAGACAGGATTGCATCAAACCACACATCTGGGGAAGTGTTCAGAAAAAATTCTGCTGCATTGAAGGTTCACAGACGCATGTAGCCTCCATTATCCTTAATGGAAGATGTTTGGAACAACCAGGACTCTTCCTAGAGCTGGCCTCCTTGCCAAACTTAGCAACTGATGGAGAAGGGCTTTGGTTAGCATGGTGACCAAGAACCTGATGGTCACTCTAGTTGAGCTCCATGATCATACGTGGAGATGGGAGAAACCTACAGAAGGACAAACATCACTGCAACACTCCACCGATCTGGGCTTTATGCCGGTGTGGCCAAACTCAATCCTCTACTCAGTGAAGACACATGAAAACACACTTGGAATTTGCAAAAAAAAAGCACCTAAAGGACCCTCAGACTGTGAGAAACAAGATTCTCTGGTCCAATGAACCTCAATTCTAAGCATCGTGTTTGAAGGAAATCAGGCACTGCTCATCACCTGCAGAGTAGCATCCCAAAAGTAAAGTGTGTTGGTAGCAGCCTCATGCTGTGGGGCTGTTTTTCAGCAGCAGGGACTGAGGAGCTCGTCAGAGTAGAAGAAAAGCTCAATGCACCAACATATAGATAGTCTTAATGAAAACCCAGTCCAGAGCATTCAGAAGCTCAGATTGGTCCGAAGGTTCACCTTCCAACAGGACAATGAACCTAAGCACACAGCAAGAGTGGCTTAGACAGCTCTGTGAATGTCCTTGAGAGGCCCAGCCAGTGCCTGGGCTTGAACCCAATCAAATATTTCTGGAGAAACCTGAAAATGTGTGTCTGCCCCCATCCAACCTGACAGAGCTTGAGAGATGAAGAGAATGGCAGATAATTGCCAAATGCTGATGAGCAAAGCTTGTCGCATCATGCCCAAAAAGACTTGAGGCTGTAAAGGTGCTTCAGCTAAGTACTGAGTGAAATGTAATACTTATGAAATGTACTCATTTCAGTTTTTTTATTTTTTTATACATTTGCAAAGTTTATAAGTCTGTTTTTGCTTTGTCATTATGGTGTATGGAGTGTAGATTGATGTGGGAAAAAAGTAATTTAAAGCAGTTTAACATAAGGCAGCAACATAACAAAACATGAAAAAAACGAAGGGGTTTGAATACTTTTACAAGGCAATGTGTATATATATATATATATATATAAAATCTAGAACTGTTCGTATGATTCAATACCAAAAGACAAACAAAAAGATTTGAGCTTCACTGTTTATTGCAGTGGTTTCTGAAATGCCATGCTTTGCATTATACTTAATTTCTCCATTATTCAATAGCAGGTTTTCAATCACTACAATTTATAGTTTTATATACGTATAAAATTAGATGAATTAACACTGTGCACTTCCTTGGTGGTCTAGGACTTCATAACCACACAATAGTGGTTTATCCATACAAAAGGACTTATAAAACAACATTTTATACATTTTGATTACATTATAGATTTTCTTTCGCTTTATTATTTATTGTATTGTGCAAACTTTTCTTAATTAAAAATACATTATTTTGTATATGCAAAAAATATTAACATTCATATGATCTACAATAGAAAAATCACCACACAGGCATTAGACAGTGTTTTTGCTAATTATGGCCACAGTGATTCATTTGGGAAATGTTTAAATTAATACTTCTTTAGTATGCACAAATTTCAATCATATTATTAAAATGTCATTATGGACAATAAACAGGAATGTTTTAGAGCTGCTGTGTCCAAGCTTTGTAGCCACTTCAGTTAAAAGAAAAAAAAATCTTATGGGCTGGGCACTTCTTCTAAGTGGAAAGTTGAGAATTATTTACTTTGGAGTCAACTATTAATCTTAGCATGCCTACCTCTAACTCACTAAGCTGGGTTTATTTCCTTAAGATGACAGCGCTAGAGCTCAGTAATAGACTAGTTTGACCATAAACCTCTAGTTTGGCACTAACTTTCTCACAAAGGCATAAAAGCAGATGGTGACACCAAAGGCTTGGACAAATACAGCAGACTGCTTAAGGCCACAGAGGTGCATTGTGCTCGAGTCTAACAGTGTACTTCAGCTGTGGTGCAAGTCCTCAAGGTTGTTGTGCAATCACGCTTTTCCCATAGCCTGCTGGTTTCCTGGGATTTTCCTGGTCAGGAAGGCATGAACGTGAGGCCATATCTTGTTGGTTTCAGTTCCTGAGAAGGTCTCCAACACTCCTTTACTCCTGTTCAAGTACAAAGAGAGAGAAGATCATATGCAATGACCTAAACACATCATTCATATTAAATGACACCGTCAGTCCAGCTTAAAGGAATCGTTCTACCTCATCGTCATCATCCCAAAATCTCAGATAAATTATTTTTTTCCTTTGACCGGACATTGGAGAACCAGTGACAATTGATGTAACATGGGGTTTCCTAGACAGGGGCTTATGAGTTGATGAAACGGTAAGTTTTCAGTGTTTCAAGCCTCTCGGTTCACAGTAAGCACTCTGCTTGTGAATTTAACATGTATTTTGGATTGCAACATGCGCTAGGTTCAGTTTATTTACACATTTGCATCATTTACAGCATTTTTGTGGGCAGTAGTTTACAGCATTTCTGTAATATTCCACCTTAATAAAACCTCAAGGACTGATCCGTTAAAAGAGTTTGGTTGTTTGAAATACTGTTTGAAAGAATTGAAGACATAAATACAGAGTTCTGGCATGAAACTCTAGATGGCGCAGTCTGATAGATCTAACTCAGTATGACATAATGACATCATCATCACGTCACAGCTGATTGGTTCTCTCCAGTATCAGTAGCCAATGAGCTCGCTGCTCAACATTCAAATACTTGTCAAGACCAAATACATTAACATTGTCATGTACATTACCACGCAAATCCCTCAGAGAGTTGTCATGACAGAAATATATTAGCATTGTAACTTGTAAATAAAATTTTAATTGTGTTATCAAATAATTATTTTTTATGCTACAGTATAATTGTATTTTACAACAGTAATACAGAGTTAAAACCTTATTAGTAGTAGTAGTATGTTTTAACTAATTATACAATTACTATTTTAACTAATTATACAATTATTATCATTATTACTATTTTATTCAGTTTGATTTAAAGTATCACAACTAAAAAGAGGTCTGAGTCTGAAAAATGATATATTTTATCTATATATTCTCTGACATCAAAGAATTGTGAGCATGCAAATATGTCGTTAAATGATTGAAGTGTTAACTTAAAATCCCAAACTCTTTATAAATATTTTACGTGTAAGGGTTTCAGCTGATGTATTGACATCAAACCTGCTGCACATATTTAGATGCTCCATAATTTAATGTGCAAAAAGGCAAATGAGATTTGAGGAAGATTTTCTGAAAACAAAATAAAAAACGTAAATTTTGGTCTCTTCCTTGCATAATTGCTTTCATATGGCTAATAATATTGTGTAGAAGATGTCTGGACTACTTTTATGTTATTCTGTGGTTCTTGTGTCCTTTTTAGAGATCAGCAGCCTCGCTTTCATTGTATGGAAAAGAGCAGCATTAACCTGCTGCTAAATATCTTCTTTTTGCTTCCACATAAGAAAGAAATTCTTCCCGATCTAGAATCATATGAGTGTGAAAGGATGACAGACCATGGGTGAACTATTCCTTTAATAACCCCTAAGCATTTTCTTCTGTGTGTGTTATTGAATTCTTTCATTCAACATAAATCATAAAGAAAACACGTGTGTAAAACAGCTCTAAAGTGCTGTGGTTCCTGTACAGTACCTGTAATACTCTAGAACTGGTTGTGTCTGTCTCTCATAGTCCTTGAGTCTCCTGGACACAGTTTCAGGACTGTCATCGTCTCTCTGGACCAGCGGTTCTCCTGTGACATCATCAAGACCCTGTGCACAACACAGACCACATCACTGCAGGCCTCCACCACAAAGAGCCCACTTTCAAATGTGCCATAATCACCCAATTAAAACTACTGTATCTCAGGAATTCATGTATTGAAAGTGTCAACAATCTTTGGCAGTCGCTGATAAGTTCCAGAGCTGAACGGAGGTGACCTTGAGGCGCACAGTTTTGTGTTGACATAAGCTTGAGCTGTATTTGAGCAACGCTGACAAACACGGTTTCACACTGGGCTTGAGCTGTATTAGTTTAGCACATGCTCAACTGCTGTCTTTAAAGAATGATAGCAAAGAGGACCAAAATGTAACAAGTAGGAAACAGTTTTGTGTCACAAAAACGAAACTCACTGGCTTTGTTGCAGTAGACAGAAGAACATGTTTTATAACATCTTGAATATAAACAGCTATTCTTTGTTCAGTTTTACTTTCTATAAAACTCTACTCTCAGAAGTTAAACTATCTTTTAAAATACTGCAAAAACTATTTAAGCAACATTTTTCTGGCCTTGTGACTCATTTTTTTTCTCTGACAGTGTTTGATAAATGGACAGGAACTCCAGGACTTCCTCTGCCTGCTCCAGTTTTATTGCATGGATGAAAGCAAAGTTCCTTGAATAATTCCTTAGTAAACAGAAGTGTTCATATCTGTCTTGAGTGCCAGGTTGGGAAATAGCATGACCTACTTTCACCACAGGAACTCTTTGGACTCCTTACAAGTTTAACACAGATTTTACACAGAGTTCAATGCTTAGTTTTTACGTTTTACAGCTCTAATGATTATTATTACTTTATACTTTTATTTTATTATACAGTATTTAATGAAAGACTATTTGTGGGGTGTGTGTGGGTGTGTGTGTGTGTATACACACATATATATACATATACATATAGTAGCCTATATTTCTATATTATATATAAAGTACTTGAAAGTTTCAAAGTAGACACATTGAAATCTGTACTTGCAAATACAAATACAATATGGACTTTTTATTGAAATAAAAGTCCAATTAAGTGTCCTTAAAGAGTGTTTCTTTACACACTAATAATATCAAATTACTAGTGTATGTTTTCTTTAAAAAAAATAATTAAAACAAATTGCTTCATTTAAAAGTACATTTTAGATCATCATAATTTTTAGTTGTTCTTTAAAGAAGTGCATTTATTTTGATGTGTTGACTAACATACTAAATCACATTTAAAGTACTCGATTATAATTTCAACTGTTGCGTTATTTGATATTACATGTAAAGTTCATATATTTTAAGCGTATGGAATTGCAACTTGTTAAATGACATTAAAGTATATTTTAGTTTTCCATATGCTTGTCAGTACATTCAACAGTTCACTTTAACCATATTTTAAAGACAAGTATATGTACTTAAGTTAATTTTAAGTTTGATTAACCTGCAATTAAGCGTCCAAAATATTACCTTCACTAAGGTCATACTTTTAAAGTATATTATTTGCATAACAAGTGCTCTTGATAAAAGAAGTGTCCTTTATCCCATTTTTTAGGCATTCTGCATGAATTCACTCCAATTCAGCACAAAAATCAATTACTAATAACTAAACAATATCTACTTAAACAATCCAGTTTAACCAGGTTAATGTTAGTCTTTTTAGAAAAAACACACCTCTTTTATGCCTTATTCACAAAACTCAACACTATTTACCTGATGCTACTAACGCTTCACTATTATTGCCTGTGGAAAATATGCATTTTGGACTCACTGGTTTCTTAGGCGGGTTGAAGTCTGTATTATAGACCCTGCCGCTGGGAAGGTGCACCCAGCGAGAGGTCAGGCGCTCTCGGATCGTCTGGAAAGGCACGTCCAGGTTTATAAGAGAGTCCACATCGTACACGCTGTCCAGGGCTTCGGCCTGAGCCACAGTACGAGGAAACCCTGCCGGGACAATGTGAAGGTGACCTCGATTAAACTGCACAGTTCATCAGTAACATGGCTCAGGTGAGCGGGGTGAGAGTTACCGTCCAGAAGCCAGCTGCTCTGCTCCAGACCCCTCAGACTGGACAGGATGAGACGAGAGATAACATCATCGGGAACCAGCTGACCCTGATCGATGCACGACTTCATCAGGACACCCAAATCTGTGCAGGTGCAGAAGAGCTCATCAGTAATTCAGCAAGGACAGAAGAAATTCAGACATGAATAGAGTAAAAAAAAAATCTGAAAATATTATTTTAATTTTTTATTAGTTTATTTATTATTAATACATTTTATTTATTACCATTAGATTACTATTAATTAATTTTTAATTAATAATAAAATATTTACAGGGATATAATGCATCTGCCAATCATCACAAATAAATAAATAAATAAAAACATGTTGGTGTTAATTTTATTATTTGAAATACTGCCAAATGAATCAACAATGAACATTTAATTAAATTCACTGGTTCAAATATGAAGGCCGTCAGGTTTAACATCCTTGGCTTAAGAATCATAACCTTAGCTATTAACTATTAAAACTCCAATGAACATGACATGTGACCACTACAATGAGCTTGTAGTAACAGATATATGAACTTCAAGTGGCTCTACACATTGTAATAACTTTTTAATAATCGTCCTGTGACCCACTGCTAAATATTTTTAGGCCTATAATAACAAGGTTTGGAATAATTTTAAAGAAATTAATACTTTATTCAGGTGTTGAAAATTAAGGAATTTATTACATAATATATGGCATAAAATATAATTACAAAAACAATTACATTATTAAAATAAACAACAGTTATTTTAAATTAGAATATTTTTTCACAAGAATACTGATTTACTATATTTAAAAACAATTCAAAAGTCTTACCGACCCAAATGTTTAAGTAGCAGTTAAGTTTTTCTACCATAATATTTCATTTTTTTCACAGTTCACTTAAATAGTTCTGCGATGGACAATATCAGTACAGATAATTAATGTATCCCAGTTAATATGACATCCCAAAAAATCTGCATGCATACAAATTATTCAAAAATATGGTTGGATTAAGCAATTCTTGAAATATAAAATGCTGAAAATGTACTTAGTTCAATCAAAAATGAATATTCTGTCCTCGTTTACTCACCCTCTTGGCGTTTCATTCCTCTGTGGAACACAACAAGAAGATATTTCGAGAAATGTCTCAATGTTTTTTGTCCATCCAATGGAAGTCAAAGGTAAACAAAACTGTTTGTTCACCAGCATTCTTCAAAGCATCTTCTTTTGTGTTACACAGATGTCATGCAGGTTTTGACGACATGAGGGCAACTAAACACTTGACATTTTGGGGTGAACTGTCCCTTTAAGGTCTTACTTTAAGTTGTAACTGTACAGTATATGGTGCATGAAACTCACATTTAAATATTTCTCTCCTGCAGCTCCATATCTGGCTAAATTCATATGCAGTCTATATGGTTCATTTGTTGGTCATTTGTTTATGCTGTATCTGGACTAGTCTGACTTAGGGCTGTCAAAAAAAATATTCGAATTTCGAATATTCGTCCAATGAAAAAAAAAATCCACATTCGAATTTTAGGTCTGCGTCAGCCGTCAGGCAGCCTTATCAGTGGCGCACTGTGACGAGAGGTGCGGCGCCGAGAGCCGTGGGAACGGAGCGAGGCCGGTGGAGTAAATGCTAATGCACGACACCTGCGCCTCTCACCGGTCTCGAGTCCCACGGAGGAGCTCCGGAAGGATAAAAGGAGGAGTGACGACAGTGTTGGACGAGAGAGGACCAGGCCTGGAGTTTATTTTGTGTTTTGTGTGCGGCAGTCGTCCGCGAGGGGCTGCCACTTTACTTTCATTTTGTGTTTGTTTGTTTATTAAAGTGTTAAATGTTCGCTGGTTCCCGCCTCCTTCTTCCCGTGACTACGAACTTTGTTACACGCACGAAATGCAACGTCGATGCAAGTGTCATTGCATTTGAATGCTTTTGTTAGCCTATCCAGTTGAACCCACTAGATGCGGCGCACAAGAGCATCAGTGTGGCGAAGATGTTGTTTACCACGAAACTGAAACCAAGCCGTTCACACAGAACGCATATTTATCACATTCTCTAGAGGGACATCTATCAGCGTTGCACTCGCGTCTCGCACAAGAGAGCGGCATGTTTAGAAAGCCATGTAAAATTAATGTCAATTCAACTTTTAAAAATCATATCTCAAGACGTTATGGCGGGTTTTCCCCATCCCACTGCATCTCATGTTTTTAAATGAAGAAAGTAGCCTACTTTTGTGATTGGTTTTCGATCCTTTGTATTAAACTATACATACATGCATGGTGCTGTTTTTTTTCTCTAATTGTTTAAGCAACTTTATTAATTATATATGGTTTATAAACATTATTTTAAAGGGGTCATATGACGCGATTTCAAGTTTTCCTTTCTCTTTGGAGTGTTACAAGCTGATTGTGCATAGATAAGATCCCTGAAGTTGCAAAGACTAAAGTCTCAAAACCAAAGAGATATTCTTTATCAAAGTTAAGACTCTGCCACGCCCCCCTAAACGGCTCGTTCTAACACGCCCCCACATATCTACCTCACTATGTGGAAATATTAGCATAATGCCGCCCAAATGTGCACGCAAAGAAAGAAGGCGTGGTTTCAGTAACCGCAGTTAGTGTTGAAGCAGCATGTCAGGGAGACGCTGTGTGTTTCTAGGCGAAAGCAAAAGCACTTTATTTGGCCTTCCGAAAGTAGATGCATTTAGGAATCTTTAAGATCACTTACAACAGAACAGCAATGCATTTTATGGACGACCGTTTCGTGAACCTAGGAGAGGAGGTAATTCTGACTTTGCTATGACAATCTGGCACTTCTGAATCAGCTACTGTTTTGTTATTAGTTTAAGTATTTGCTACTGACTGTTCAAATGCGGAGTT
>NW_015505834.1:117315-121344 GCF_001515645.1 Sinocyclocheilus grahami
ACCAGCTTCATCACTGTGTCTGTAACATGACTCTGTTCCCCTTTCGGGCTCTGTCTTTACATTTATTTTGAAAGATGAAGCTGCGATTATGGTAAGGGGCGTTACATTTCCGACAAGTGCTTGCGGTGTTCGGCCAATCACAATGCACTGGGTCAGCTGGCCAATCAGAGCACACTGCGCTTGTCGGAAGGAGGGACTTTGTAGAAAACGAAGCGTTTGAGAGAGGCGTGGCATAGAGGACCTACAATAATGTACAGTATTTGAAAAATAATGTGTTTTTTGAACATTAAAGCATGTCAACATATTCTGTTACACCAAATACACAAAATAATGATCTTTAAAAAAGCATCATATGACCCCTTTAAACATTATGCACTCTTTTTTCAAAGATAGTCGTGTTATTTTATTACGCTTTGAAGAAATGTGTATAATATTTTGCTCTATGCGCCCTCTTGTGGCCTCAGGAGAGAAGCCAAAAGCTTTTTCCCCCCCTAACTGAAATTACGCCTTTTAAATTTGAATATAATTCGAATTTTGATCATATTTTAGTAGAAAATTCTAATTTAGTTGTTCAGTCATTTTGACAGCCATAGTCTGTGGTGGGTAGAACTGCACACCAGAAAACTGAAGATGCTACACACACACACAGCATCTGGCATCCATTTGTGCTTTCTGCTACAAGGCCATTATTTATAGAGCTCAGATTAGAGAAGAATCCCGCACTACTGTACACAGAACAACCTTGCAAACATCTGAATTGTGGAGCAAATTTGCACTGCAGTCTTGGGCTTCAATGTGATTTGCAGCCAAATCATTTGAAGTAAACACTCTTGGACATGTTTAGTATGCAAGGCACATTCTTTGAAGAAAGACATCGCCTTTAAAAGTTAAAAAGCTCTATTAAAGTACAAATATTTGAAAATACCAGACAGTCTACTACGCATGAAAAGAGTAATACCACAAACAGAAACCCAGAGCTCGACTTTTTTAATGGTTTCTCCAGACAGACGCGGTGTTTCAAAACTGCTGTCTAGATAGGCTAGACAGCGCACTACGTTTTGAGACACACCCGAAGTCAAGACTCAGTTCTGCTGATAAGTAACCTGTAATTATAGCCTATATCCTGGTTTTAGGCATAAGACCGAAGCTGAAGTTTAACAGCCTGTTTTTATTTGATCAAAGCTACGTTTAACCCTTACGTAAGCTGAACTGCGCTCGCGGCGAACGGAAAAGGCTTGGGTTATTTAAACTTTTAATGTGAATGAAACCTGAGAGAGTATGAGAGGACAGAGCTGGAGCTCTCTCACCTGTCTTGGCCTCGATGTTGGCCCGCAGCATGTCTCCACTGGAGAGGTGCTTCAGTCCGAAACTCTGCGCTATCCGGCTGGACACGGTCCCCTTGCCTGAGCCCGGGGCCCCCATGATCACCGCGCGGAACACAGTCTGCAGACCCATGCTCCTGTTTACACGAAAACGCGACCTTTAGTGGCTAATTGTGAATGTGGAGTCAAATAAATATCTCTTCTTCACTGCATCCCTCCGGCAACTGCAGTCCTGTGAAGTGGAGGTTGTGCAAATCGTCTGTAGGGATGTGGAGCCCGCTGGGAGTCCTCTCTGGAGTCAAAACGACAAATACGCAACTCCAGCTTTATTCCCAGATTAAACCCGTCCTTTTCTAACGCACGCGCCTCACATTACAGGAAGTGCTCTAAAGCTCAAGTGGGCGTGTGAGGACACTTACAGTAGTGCGCACTACAATATTGATATATTACTACATCTCTTAGAGAGGTTTTCGACCTTTAAAGTTCCCAGGGACCCGTATCTAGACCCGAAGACCCCCAAAGCTATAGATTTTCTGCTTGAAGTATAACTTTAATTGAAAACACTGACATTATTATACAGTTCTTGCAATAGTTAACTGTTACTTTTTTTCTTTAATACATTTTTAAGTTTTAGAAAATAATTTAATATTTTATTTAAAAAATGACTTTTTAAATTGTAGCTAATTTATTAAATAATAATTTAATACAATATTTATAGAGTTCATATTACCAGAGTTATTAGTGAACCTAAAACTATTAAACACATTTTATTTAATTGAATAAAAAATGAACTGAAATAAAGCTGACATTTTTAGAAAAAATATAAATAATTTGATAATTTATTCAAATTTATTTGTAAATATGATCATTAGATAATAAAATATAATCATATTACAATATAAAATAATATTAACATATAAAATTATATTTGATAACAAAACGTTTTATTTATTTGAATTAACGTGAATTGAAATAAAGCTGATTTTAATTTAAATTTACAGTTAAATACCGTAATTTCATTAACTGATATATTGTTAATATACCAACCTATTGAAGTACTGAAATCTGTTTTGTAGCTTTGTAATACACTGATAACCACCAAATTCAGGAGGTGATGAGAAAGTCACATGATGAACCAAAGCCCATCACAAGCAGCTTTTAAATAATAACATATATAGAAGGTGCACAGTGTCATTCACACAAACACTAAACACCATCACGGTAACACACATGAAACTGAAATAATGCAATAAACATTCATTTAACAACATTAGGTGTAACACACAACCCTAATATACAAAACTGATAAGAAAAAACTAAGAAGAAACAAAGTTATTTCAACAAAAAAAACATCAAATTTGAAATGTAACGCAGGGAATTCTGGGAATGTCAATTTACGGTTATTCACTGTAAATTGTACGGTATTTTTCACTTCCAAAAATGGTAGACTACCGTAAAATTAATGTCCAATACATGTAATGTCCAATACAGTTTTTCACCGTATATAGTAGGGGAATTTACCGTTAACCATTTAACAGGTTTTTACTGTAGCATTTTTACAGTCTTTTACCGTTAAATTCACGGTCATTTTTTACAGTGTAAGATTTAAAAAGAACAAAAACTAATAAAAATGACAAAAGCACAAAACAAAATTACAAATAAAAAATGAAAACCGGAAATATAAAAATAAAATGTAATTGAATATGTCAATAAAACTAATAGTATATAAATAACAGTTTATACTGCATAAGTAAATGCTGAGAAATACAAATGAAAACGTGCTTAGGCCTAATGTGTATCGGATCTAATTGTAAATACTGTTTCTTGGTATTATTACTGTATTGAAATTAATGGTAATGTGTGTAAGTGAACCTAATGTGAAAAACAGAACTGCACAGAAGGCTGCTCAGTTATTATTATGTAATGTGGTTATGTAACGTGTAAGTTGGTACAAATAGGTCTGCTCTAATGGGCTTTGGAGCTGGAAACGTTATCTCAGCTTGATTAAATCATCATCGCCAAATGTAGTGGGCTGTTGAGTTTCATCTGAGTGATCTTACTGACATTTTTCATGGTGATTTGTGCAGATGTTCCTGTCCCAATCACAGCAGAGCCCGTTCACACCCCAACTCTTGACTGAATCATCGTTTATCAGCTGACAAATGATTGACAGGAGGGGGTCTTTGGCAAGATAAAGGAGATAAGAATGGAGAGTTGTTCTCTCCCGAAGATCTCTAGAACAATAGCTCCTTTAACACAATGAGACAGAGACAGGATTTGGAAACCCATGTAGATGTTAATGATCAGTGGTTTTTAAGGATGTAGGACAATCATGTGCTTATGTTGTTTATCAAGTGAATAGCTGAAACTAGAAATATATAAGGTGTGATTCACACTTTCAGTTTGAATTTAGAATTTGTATTTATTAAATAAGTTCTAGGTTACCCCTTCCCGTTTGGTTATGCTGTGGAAACGGCGCTCCCTTGTGACCAAAATAGCACAGTAAATATTCAATATTAAAGGGGTCATATGATGCTGTTAAAAAGAACATTATTTGGTGTATTTGGTGTAATGAAATGTGTTTATGTGGTTTAAGGTTAAAAAAACACATTATTTTCCACATACTGGGCCTCATTTACGAAACGAACGTACGACAGAAAATTGAGCGTACGGTTGTTCTAACGCAAAATTTGGAATTTATCAATAT
>NW_015505834.1:121490-126095 GCF_001515645.1 Sinocyclocheilus grahami
AGCGTGAGCTGAGGCGGCGGGCAAGCGTGAGCTGAGGCGGCGGGCTAGCGTGAGCTGAGGCGGCGGGCAAGCGTGAGCTGAGGCGGCGGGCTAGCGTGAGCTGAGGCGGCGGGCAAGCGTGAGCTGAGGCGGCGGGCTAGCGTGAGCTGAGGTGGCGGGAGCACTAAGTTGATGTATTTCCTCAGCGACCAGCACAGATCAGCTCTAGGTATGACGAAGCAGATATCATCCTCTTTTGGAAGACCAAACAAAGTAGTTTCGCTTTCACAATGAAGCACACAGCGTCTTCACGACATGGCGGCAGCAACAATACTACAGCGAGAATAAAAGTTACGCCTTCTTTCTTTGCGTGAACATTTGGGCGGCGTTATGCAAATCTTCCCACATAGTGACGTAGACATGTGGGGGCGTGTTAGAACGAGCCGTTTTAGGTAGGTGTGGTTGACTCTTAACTTTTATAAAGAATATCTCTTTGGATTTGAGACTTTAGTCTTTGCAACTTTACAGATCTTCTTTATGCACCAAGAGCTTGTAACACTCCAAAGAGAAAGAAAAAATTGAAATGGCATCATATGACCCCTTTAAAGTGGCTACAGTGCAAACAGTACTCTGTAAAATCATTTAGATATTACATATTACAAAATCTCAGTTGCGATTTGGTTGACCTAAAATATTGTAAATATTATATAGAACATTTTACATCAATGTTTTATAATATAGGCTAATATTATATAGTATATAATAATAAAATGCTTAAATGTATATTCATAATAACATAAGTTCGTTATAAAATTATTTAAATGATTTTAAATGATTTTAATCATTTTTATCATCTAAACATCAGGTAGCCTACTTTATAAAAGGCCTACAATAGCTTTTTTTTGTCTGCGTTTAGTTTGTTTTATCGTTTTAGACATTTTTCCGAATATCTGCACGATTGCAAATGTGATATTGACTTTATACAAACAGTTTAATAAACAGGAAGTTAATATTGTGTTTGATACAATATTGCCAGCATCGTCTGGTTTTGCTCAAAATAAGACAATTGTCCCCATTTTGAATGAATCGAGTGAACCAATAAATCAGTGACTCTTTCATAAAGACTCTTCTGAATGAATCAGCAGTTTGAACGAATGACTCACTTATTAATTGACCTATTAATAACTTTTAATGATCTTTTATGGGACAATGTATACATGGCATTTACGCAGTTCCTGTAATCAAATTTGAACTCTACATTGGAAAATAAACATTATAATTTACCGTCACGATGATGTCTTTAAGACTAACGATTAACGTAACTAAGGCTCATAAACAGAAGGAGGATGTTCATCATCCCTCATAAGGTCTGTCTTATAATAAAACTTATGAACATCTGACTTGTACATCAGACTTGTAAATCTAACATTTAACTGTTTAAAGTAAGCTGACATTAGGCTCTAATATTTTACACCAATAGGCCTGTTTTATAACACCATGAAAAAATGTTTTTTTTGCTTTTTTTGATAGGCCTAATGTTTCTTTATAAAGTTTGACATGCTGAATACGAAAATCACATTACTTTTTGTGTGTTTACCTTATACAAGCTAATGTTATTACTCAGAAAAGTTAGGCTACATGGAACATGCATAACCCAGAGCTAACAAAAGTTTAACATTACAGTTACCAAAAGAGATAAACATAGAAGATTTTTGTTTCATGACAATGTTTCATAATTAATGATAGAAGTTCTAAAATGTACCTGACCTAAATATTTTCCAAAATATTGATGTGAAATAGTAGTAGCAACACAGAATTACAGAAGAACCATACAAAATTCAGTGAAATAAATTTTTGTTATATTGTGTAATAAATGTTGTGTATGTATGTATATATATATATATGCGTATATATATAACAGGAAGTGTTATATATATATGTATGTGTGTGTGTGTGTGTGTATGTGTGTGTGTAGCCTACTTGGTGATGTTTATCGGAACGTGTAATAGTGCAAACAGGTTTTCTGTAAGGGGTAGGTTTAGGGTTAGGGGATAGAAAATATTGTTTGATCAGTATAAATGTAACAGAAGTCTATAGAAAATGCCCACAATTCACAGAAACAAACATGCGTGTGTGTGTGTGTGTGTGTGTGTGTGTGTGTGTGTTTATGTGTGTGTGTGTGTGTGTGTGTGTGTGTGTGTGTTTGTGTGTGTGTGTGTGTGTGTGTGCGTGTGTGTTTGTGTGTGTGTGTGTGTGTGTGTGCGTGTGTGTTTGTGTGTGTGTGTGTGTTTGTGTGGTTTATGGACACAGATTTGTATAATGACATTGGTATGACATAGGTATTACAACGTAAAGGTGATTTGAGGCTTATAAAAGGCTTATAAACCATACAGAATGAGTTTTTTGAAAATCTAAAAATGCGCACAGTTTTCTGTGGGGGGTAGGTTTAGGTGTAGGGTTGATGTAGCTATTGTAGGGCGATAGAAAATACCGTTTGTACAGTAGCCTATAAAACCATTACGCCTAGAGTCCCAATAAACCATAAAAACCAACGTGTGTGTGTGTGGAGAATATATTAAAAACGACATGTTTACACTGCATCTCCACAGTTCGTCCACAAGGTGGCCAACTCTAATCTAATTTGAGTTGAGCGCTCAACCTGGAAAAGATTAACATTATTATTTACCGTCACCAGGATGATCGGTCATAATTCATAAGGCTAATGGTTAACGTAACTTCATAAGGCTGAACTTTAAGGCTGCTAAACAGAAGGCGGATGTTGTTCATCCCTCATAAGGTGTGTCTTATTATAAGGCTTATGAACATCTGCCTTAATAAGACGGATCACATGCTTCAGAATCAACACTCAAGTTGGAATTCACATAGGCTAGTTATTGATCTACCAAAAATTATTCGAATTAGAAGACTCCAAATGATCATTTAAAATCATTGCGCTGAATCAATCTTTTATTATTATTATTATGATTCCAGATTCTTCTATTTTTATTTTAATTGATAGTTATTTAGGGATGACATCATCTTCAGACTGAAACCTGGCTGTGATGCCTATCTATTGTTCCTGTCCCGTCTTTGTTTTTTAACACTTGCCCAGCTCTTATGTCCTGGTAATGATATCATCACAACCCTTATCCTTTTACTAGTGTCCATGACAGCATGTTTCCACTGACTCAGCCTTTATTGTGAACTCCACACCTAATGCTGAGCGAGGGTGAGCAAGAAATACATGTGGAAGTGCATGACAGTCAGGAATGCAAAACATTCCTGGGAGGATTCAAACAGGTCTGAAAGAACATTTAACAGAAAACCAACTTCCTTTTTGTTCTGTTCTGTTCTGTTCACCTGGAATTCAAAGAAAGATCACAAGCCACAGGTTTAGGTGACGAGCAGAAATATTCAAGTACATTCCAGATGTTTTCCTTTCTCCAATGAGATCAAACTAGTCAGCAAAGATACAGGACGTTCTGTTGCTTGAAAAAAGAGCAGTGGATTACTGAGTGGTGTTATATATTGTTTGATTTGTGCGTCAATTAATGCTTCATGAACTGTATTGATTTATTTCATTTTTGAAATAAACTTTTGTGAGGGATAGCAGAAAGCAGATGAAAACGATGCTGTGTGAGGGATAAACTTCTATTCTTTACAATGGCATGCACTTTATAAAAGTCCTAGATCATATAATTTTACAACTCACAACTGGTGTTTTTGTCTTCTGAACATTTTCAGAAAGACAGTTTTTTTTAGCTGAACAAATGGTATGCTGTTAAACAACATTACAATCCACACTTTACTTCTGTCCCTCACAGCCTTGTTTTCATTTCTGTCCAAAATTAAACATGGTGCTAACCTGACTAAAGTCTATTGGCCTGATTAGCCAAGTGCCCCTACAAATTAATAAAAGAATACATATTATACAAACACTTCATGTTTAATGGTTTTAGATTTGTATATTGCATTTAATAGATTGCACTTTTAAGAAAACATTAGCAATTGGCTTGTAAAAGCCGTGCTTGTTTTTTTTGCTTTTAAAGGAACACTCCACTATTTTTGAAAATAGGCTCATTTTCCAACTCCCTTGAGTTAAACAGTTGAGTTTTACCGTTTTCGAATCCATTCAGCCGATCTCCGGGTCTGGCGGTAGCACTTTTAGCTTAGCTTAGCATAGATCATTGAATCCGATTAGACCGTTAGCATCTCGCTCAAAAATGACCAAAGACTTTCGATATTTTTCCTATTTAAAACTTGACTCTTCTGTAGTTACATCGTGTACTAAGACCGACGGAAAATGGAAAGTTGCGATTTTCTAGGCCGATATGGCTAGGAACAATACTCTCATTCCGGTGTAATAATCAAGGAATTTTGCTGCTGTACCATGAGTGCAGCAGGCGCAATGATATTACGCAGCGCCTGAAAATAGTCCCCAGCTAGGTAACTTCCAATGGAAGGCACGCTCCCTGTGCAAGCAGGTGGTCACGTTGGTTATGTTAGCGGAAGTTAGCCTATTTTCAGGCGCTGCGTAATATCATTGCGCCTGCGGCACCCATGGTACGGCAGCAAAGTTCCTTCATTATTACGCCGGAATGAGAGTATAGTTCCTAGCCATATCGG
>NW_015505834.1:129293-133135 GCF_001515645.1 Sinocyclocheilus grahami
TAATATCATTGCGCCTGCTGCACCCATGGTACGGCAGCAAGGTTACTTGATTATTACGCCAGAACGAGAGTATAGTTCCTAGCCATATCAGCCTAGAAAATCACAACTTTTAATTTTCCGTCGGTCTTAGTACACGATGTAACTACAGAAGAGTCAAGTTTTAAATAGGAAAAATATCGAAAGTCTTTGGTCATTTTTGAGCGAGATGCTAACGGTCTAATCAGATTCAATGATCTATGCTAAGCTAAGCTAAAAGTGCTACCGCCAGGCCCGGAGATCGGCTGAATGGATTCGAAAACGGTAAAACTCAGCTGTTTAACTCTAGGGGAGTTGGAAAATGAGCCTATTTTCAAAAATAGTGGAGTGTTCCTTTAAATGTATCAGTTGAGTGAATAATTCAGCGACTCACTCATTTTCGCCACCTACTGGTGTAATGATGCAACCTGTTGTATAATGAAGTGATATTGTTCACTACTTAAATAAATCATCAGTTACAGCTTTCATTTTTATTGCCATAAAACATTTCCAGAGAGAGCCAGACTGATGCAGAACTGTGATACATTTTTTGTCTTCACACTGTACTGATTCACTACAGCTAGTCTTGGTTCATAACAAACTATTTGTGAACTAGTCATGTTTCGTAAAATGTCATTGCAACTACAAGTTGTCAGTCTATTCTAGATGTTGTTTGTTGTCTATTTTACTTCTAAAGCTCAGAGAAACTAAAAGCCCCATTCAAATGTCCAGATAGGCCAGATTTGAAATGGCCTGCTAAACTGGTTGGTTCCCAAGCAAGCATCCTACGTACTAACTACAGCTCCTATATTATAAATATTCTGTGTTTCTCCACTGCCTGCTTGTCTCTCACAACCAAGAACAGAAACCGCCTCCAAACCTTTGTAAACATCTGTTGTGAAATCGCAGAAGCCACCCCACAAAGTCTCATCTTATTCTATGAACCCGAAAGGCCCAGGAAATGATGCGGGGCAGCTCACATGTCCTCCTCCAGCACACCCAGCTGCTTCCCTCATGCATCAGATACACGTACCACGACGCTCTACCAACAGTACAGAGAATCTGTTTACTGAATAGAGCAATCAGAAAATTGTGAGAGCATTGCACGTAACATCATTCGACTTCTGAGATGATAGTAATTAGACAATTCAATACATTCAGATTACAGAAATCATGATTATCATCTATATTCATCGTAATAGTTTCACAGCATATTTATTTTTTATTCAGCTTACATAAAGCTATTTTATAACAGTTTTATTAAATTAAAGTTCCAAAAATACCATATATACAAATATTTATATACTATAAATTATAATCTAAATTAGTCTCTAACTATACTGAGACTAATTTAGTGTACAGTATATTGTACACTTTTCAAAATTGGAAGCAGACACTTTTGAATTAAGAAAAAATATGTAGTAAATAGGCTATATAGAACAAACACAAAGCAAGAATATATATATATATGTATATTCTGAAATAAATAAGCTGAATAAATATGCTTGATGTATGGTTTGTTAGGCTAGGACAATATTTGGCCGAAAATCTGGAATCTGAGGGTGCAAAAAAAATCCAAATATTCAGAAAAACACCTTTAAAGTTGTCCAAATGAAGTCCTTAGAAATGCATATTACTAAACAAAAATTAAGTTTTGATATATATCAGTGTACATGGTGTGTAATTCATATACTTTTAATTTTATACAGTATTTTATTGTATCAGCTCATTTGCCTTGGATGCTTTGCATGATGGGACATGTGGATATGTTTGCAAGTACAGATTCCTTAATACAAGTCAAGCATTCACTAATTGATGAAGTACTTAGTATCCAAGTCCCTGGGAATCTCCCTAAACTTCTAGAAATGAGGTTAAAATACCAAGATAAATAATAACAATTCCTTCCAATCAGCCTGCTTACTGCTTACAAATTGTTAAAAGTTATCCAACTGTATTCAAATACTAAAAAAAATACATCAGAAGTACGAGAAATAAAGCCATAAGGTTGCAATTGCAGAAATGAACAAGTGCACTTAAAAAGTCTGCCAAAAGCTGCCAAAAAGTCACATATGATTAGTAAATAACATCAAAGCTACAATGTAATACACTGATAACCACCAAATTCAGGAGGTGATGAGAAAGTCACACGATGACCCAAAGCCCATCACAAGCAGCTTTTAAATAATAACATATATAGAAGGTGCACAGTGTCATTCACACAAACACTAAACACCATCACGGTAACACACATGTGAAACTGAAATAATGCAATAAACATTCATTTAACATCATTAGGTGTAACACACAACCCTAACATACAAAACTGATAAGAAAAAACTAAGAAGAAACCGTTATTTCAACAAAAAAACATCAAATTTGAAATGTAACGCAGGGAATTCTGGGAATGTCAATTTACGGTTATTCACTGTAAATTATACGGCCTTTTTCACTTCCAAAAATGGTATACTACCGTAAAATTAATGTCCAATACAGTTTTTCACCGTATATAGTAGGGGAATTTACCGTTAACCATTTAACAGCTTTTTACTGTAGCATTTTTACTTTTACCGCTTAACGGTCTTTTACCGTAAAATTCACGGTAATTTTTTACAGTGTGGCTTCTCTGACACATTTAAGCTGACAGAATAGACAATTTAATGTGCGTTATTATTATTATTATTTTTAAATCACCATCAGCACATTCAATTTCTGCTGTATTGCATAAAAGTGCCTCAGTGCCGTTAATAATCTGATTATAAAAAAAACCTTTAAATTCAAAAATGTAACAACTCAAAGTTGTTCGCATTGATTTTAAAATCAGAATCAGAATGAGGACAAAGCCAGGTTCACAATTCTTGTTTCATTTTCATATATATATATATTAACACACACATACTAAAAGCTATAAAAATGACAAAAAAAATGAGAAAACAACAAAATTACTAAAACATTAACCAACATGAAAATTCTAATAAAAATAAAACCTGATTTGAAATATCAATAAAAACTCAGTGATACTAAAATAAGACCAGTCAATAGCCAGAAATATATATATATGTAGAAAATGTTGTCTAAAATCAGGTGAAATGACATATGAACAAACCTCTGTAAATCTCTTCAGAATATCGATAGCCTAAAAGTGTAAGTGCGACTTTAGTTAAAATCTCGCTCAGTGAAGGAAAACATTTTTTGGCCTTTAAAACCATGTAATTAAAATCTGCAGAAGCAAATAGATAAAGTGTAATAAATAAAATCTTAAAAGTGTATTTTGGATGTTTTCTTAGCAGCAAACGACACGTTATGATAATCCATCTACATCTAGATTTTTTTTTTTGTATGTCCAGTCTTGCCTTAAAATAAAATAAAATAAAAGAATTGAAACGCGGTAACTTCATTCGGCGCAGTCCGGCAGACTCCTCCCCCTCGACCGCAGCCCCGCCCACGACGCGCCATCAGCTCTGCTGTGCGCTGCTTCCCGCAGACCCGCCTGCTCAGCGCGCGCAGTCCTCTGAGAGAGAGAGTGAGAGAGAGAGAGCTCCAGCTTCAGGGCCGAACACTGAGGTGTCAGCGCATCCGGACACAGGGCAGCCATGGCCCTGCTCGATCTCGCCCTGCAAGGCTTCTCCATCTTCGGCTTCCTCTTGTTCATCGTGCTCTGGCTCATGCACCTCGTGTCCATCATCTACGTGTGAGTGAATGCGGCATCATGGATTTGAGAGAGACCATCAAACGCTTCATTTATTTTTAGCGACGCTGATCGCGAGCTTGCAGCGTAGCCAGATTCGTTGATTGTAACGGGAGCGTTGTGGTGTGTCGCGTCGCGTCGC
>NW_015505834.1:133719-135449 GCF_001515645.1 Sinocyclocheilus grahami
AAAAAAATGAGAAAACAACAAAATTACTAAAACATTAACCAACATGAAAATTCTAATAAAAATAAAACCTGATTTGAAATATCAATAAAAACTCAGTGATACTAAAATAAGACCAGTCAATAGCCAGAAATATATATATATGTAGAAAATGTTGTCTAAAATCAGGTGAAATGACATATGAACAAACCTCTGTAAATCTCTTCAGAATATCGATAGCCTAAAAGTGTAAGTGCGACTTTAGTTAAAATCTCGCTCAGTGAAGGAAAACATTTTTTGGCCTTTAAAACCATGTAATTAAAATCTGCAGAAGCAAATAGATAAAGTGTAATAAATAAAATCTTAAAAGTGTATTTTGGATGTTTTCTTAGCAGCAAACGACACGTTATGATAATCCATCTACATCTAGATTTTTTTTTTTGTATGTCCAGTCTTGCCTTAAAATAAAATAAAATAAAAGAATTGAAACGCGGTAACTTCATTCGGCGCAGTCCGGCAGACTCCTCCCCCTCGACCGCAGCCCCGCCCACGACGCGCCATCAGCTCTGCTGTGCGCTGCTTCCCGCAGACCCGCCTGCTCAGCGCGCGCAGTCCTCTGAGAGAGAGAGTGAGAGAGAGAGAGCTCCAGCTTCAGGGCCGAACACTGAGGTGTCAGCGCATCCGGACACAGGGCAGCCATGGCCCTGCTCGATCTCGCCCTGCAAGGCTTCTCCATCTTCGGCTTCCTCTTGTTCATCGTGCTCTGGCTCATGCACCTCGTGTCCATCATCTACGTGTGAGTGAATGCGGCATCATGGATTTGAGAGAGACCATCAAACGCTTCATTTATTTTTAGCGACGCTGATCGCGAGCTTGCAGCGTAGCCAGATTCGTTGATTGTAACGGGAGCGTTGTGGTGTGTCGCGTCGCGTCGCTGCGTTCAGTGCAGATGGGGTCTGGCTAACAGGGGGTTCCTCTTCGGCTAAGTTACCGCGTGAAAACATATTTAACGTTATATCTATCAGAATGTGCATTTTGCTAGCACAGCTGGCTCGGGGTACATTCATATTAATAATATGTCAATCATACACGCATTAGCCTCCGGCTAGTCTTACATTAATCTCGTTTCTTATCGCTAGCGATGATGGTTAGCATAGCTACTGCGCACGGTTCTTGTTGTTTTTATTCGTTACTTTACGAAGTCTAATGGGTTTTTAATCACTCGGGGGTTCATTTTCGGGGTACATTCATATTAATAATATGTCAATCATACACGCATTAGCCTCCGGCTAGTCTTACATTAATCTCGTTTCTTATCGCTAGCGATGATGGTTAGCATAGCTACTGCGCACGGTTCTTGTTGTTTTTATTCGTTACTTTACGAAGTCTAATGGGTTTTTAATCACTCGGGGGTTCATTTCTCGGGGAGCTTTTATTAATTGTCTGTGGTGGGAGTCAAAACTACTTTAATTAGCTTCTCCAGCAACCGGCTTTCAGGGATTAAATGGAATATGTTTATATATTATAATGGTTTTGTTTGGGCAAGTCATGTTTACAAAGCCTGTCGTTCACCAGCACGGTTTTCAATGAAGTTAACCAATGCTCATGATTTATAACATATCACCTCCAGTTTATTACCCAGTATCATATCTAATTTATTTCCTATCTTTTAACATCTTTCAGTAATCAGGTTACATACACACACATATATATATATGTATGTATATGTATGTGTGTGTATATATGTATATATA
>NW_015505834.1:135650-142258 GCF_001515645.1 Sinocyclocheilus grahami
TATATATATATATATATATATATATATATATATATATATATATATATATATGTGTGTATGTGTGTATATATGTATATGTGTGGATTTATTTATATATATATATATGTATGTGTGTTTTTTTTAATATATATATATGTGTATATGTGTGTGTGCTTATATATGTGTGTATATATATACACATATATGATAAATTCAGTCAAGTGTGAGTGATCTTCTGACTGGAAGTGTATATCATGATACTCTGGCTATAATGACCTGAACTTTGTTAACTAGGGAACTGTGGGTCAGGAGTTTCCTCCACCTGCAACAATGTGTCATGTGAGTTGTCTTGGTTTCTATCACGCTCTGATTCTACTACAGAATACACACGGCGTTCAGAAACCAGACTTCTGATCTGAGTTAGGCTGATCCTAGAGGCTCTACTTGTTCGTGTCCGGCTTACAGGATTGTTTCTGGGCATTTGCAAACTCCCAAATGATGTGTTCGTATTCACCCGCTAATGCAAAAACGGCCAGGGTTCGGGAGAAGGTCACCGCGGGTCATACGACTCACTCAGTCTCGAGACGTCAGCTCCCATTGTATACGCATTGTCATGCGTTACGAAATGCTTATGACATACTGTAATATTTTTATTTCCTCTCTGCTCTCGAGCTTTTGTGTTGCCTTTTGCTTTTTTTGAAGAGCTATTGCAGAAATTTGCAATTAAACTTGCAGATTAAGGGGCAGTAATATAATAAGATCCCCTTTCTACGTCACAGGGGGAGCGAAATCTGAGCGGCTTGGTTTTCACAAGCTTGCAGAGAAAGGCTTACCAAAAAAAAAACTATTTTCTGGGTTGGTAGAAGCACCGGGGACCCAATTATAGCACTTAAACACAGAAAAAGTCCGATTTTCATGATATGTCACCTTTAATGGATTTGCTTTTAAAATCATGAGGAGCGTATTTGCAACCCTTTTTTCACACCTGAAACATCCACCGAAAGTTAATTAAATCTTAATTTAAGTGAATTAGTCTTTTATATGAAGTTTTTTTTATATTGTTTATCTGGTTGGGTAATTCTTCAACGGCAGCGTCGGAGAGATGTTAAGATGAAGAAATACAGGTTCGGTGATGTAACAGAGTTTCTTACACCTAGTTTCAGTAGTCAGGTGTGAAGCCCGTCCTGTGGGAACCTCACCCGAGTCCTTCCTCGCCTGCCGTGTTTCCTGTTCCTCAGCTCAGGTGTTACTCCTGTGGTATGTGACGTTTGACCCAGTGTGATAGGATCTGTTTAGTAAAATGTCTTTATGTAATCCTTTCCTCTTTGCATAAAGTTGGGAAGTTGCGCATGTCTTCATGGCTTCATGTAGGATTGCCACAAAGGGAAAGTACTGGTAGTTCAGAGAGTTTTACCAAAGTTTTTTTTAACCTGATTTTCACTTATTGGTTCACAACAGCCAGATATGAGTCTTTTTTGAAGTAGAGGTACGACCACGTTAGAGAACATTTGGATGAAATTCTGTCTGTTGTCAGTAGTGATGTATGAAGCACAGACAAATCTTTTACGAAATTGGCAAGGGGAAATCTTTCGCCCTAATGCAAATTAACCTATTATTGTGGACTCCTATTAAAATACCTGGATTTTGTCCACAAAAATGAGTCAAAACACGGGAAATGAGCCTGCACCTTAAATCTCTGGAATTTGTTTGGTCATTGTATCGTTTACTAAAAACGTCCTGATAACAAGATTTTATGTATACAAAAAAATATATAAAAATACTTTTTATATTAATCATGCATATTTTTTTTTCTTCACAAAATCTGTCAAGACTTGTACAGCTATAATGTCATGAAATGTACATATAAATGTCGTGGCATAAAGACATTTCATAGTTTCATACAGTGACGCAAGATCATCAGGTGATCCTGCCTCTCCTCAAGCAGCACGAGTTTAAAAATGTCCTTCATATCTGTAGAACAAACAATGTAGGTCCATCTACTTATTTACTTGGATTTGTTCAAATGTGAGTATGAGCAATAGTAATGGTTATATGACTTTGCAAACACTAATATTAAACCAAACTGAAGAAGTATAACTGATGCATACCGAGGACTAGCATATGACATTTATTACGTGCCTCCCACATACAAATCTCATCTTTTGTATCTAGGAAATAATGCTTTGTTTTTAAAGTTGTGTTTCCACCTTGGGCCATCCATGTACCATGAGTAATCAAAGGGAAATTAATTTAAAATGGTTCATCAAAATGTAGTCATTGCTACTGTAGGTATTTGGTCTTTAGTAGAAGTTTTGAGCACTGGGTAATAATGGCGTGTTAATGGTGTGAGGCGGCGAGATGAGGCCGTGTTGCCCCCCATATTTAACAGAGCGTGAGAGAGCCGGACACCTCTCACATGAACTGATGAAGAGCTGCTCCCAGAGCTTTCAGAAATTCACTCACTGACTCATGTGCAGAGCTGAGTAAACATTACACACGCGTGAATTGAAGGCCTTTCCTTTACAAACATATATTACATGTGATTTTTTTTGTGTGTGTCATCAAAAAAGGGCTTGTCAGTTTTTGTATTATTGATGGTAAAAAGATGAAAATTAAAGAGAGAAGAGGGTGGGATGTGATCAGGCATTGTGGGTAATGAACATTTAGGTAAGGTGGCTTATGTAATCGGGTGTGTATATGATCGATGCTGATTATTGTTTAAGGGTTTGGTAACCGGTATGCACAACAAATTTATAATCATTGTTTTATTTCTTTTTTTGTGTCATGTATTTTTAAAATATTAATATAATAGAATATAAAAAAACATGATGAAAATAATAATAATAATAATAATAACAACAGTAGAAATAAGTAATCATAAAAATAATTGTGAATTTTCATCTTTGTTTTGAGCGATCTATAACACTTAAACCATTTTTCTACTATTTACGTTTGCATATGATTGTTACAGATTTTTGGCAGTCACATGGTAAATTAAAAAATTGGTGGTCAATTACCCTGCACTTATTCACCATGTTAAAATGTATTAATAATATTAAAAAATTGGTGGTCAATTACCCTGCACTTATTCACCATGTTAAAATTTATTAATAATAACTGTATGAATATCCACACAAAACAAATGACTGTCAATACATTTTAAATAAAGCATAGTAGGTTTTTCAGGGCAAATACCATAAATAATTATGTAATAATCATAAAATAATTATTCATAACTGTTCATTTAAAAAAAAAAAGAAAGTTTAAAAATAATGTTTTAGTCATGCATTATGCAGTCCACATTTGCATGTCCACATTTGCACATTTGCAGTCCACATTTGCATGTGATCATATATTCACACAGCTCCTATACTTCCTTTTGTTGAAAATAAAAGAATTGTAAACGCACCTTATGACATACTGTAATATTTTTATTTCCTCTCTGCTCTCGAGCTTTTGTGTTGCCTTTTGCTTTTTTTGAAGAGCTATTGCAGAAATTTGCAATTAAACTTGCAGATTAAGGGGCAGTAATATAATAAGATCCCCTTTCTACGTCACAGGGGGAGCGAAATCTGAGCGGCTTGGTTTTCACAAGCTTGCAGAGAAAGGCTTACCAAAAAAAAAACTATTTTCTGGGTTGGTAGAAGCACCGGGGACCCAATTATAGCACTTAAACACAGAAAAAGTCCGATTTTCATGATATGTCACCTTTAATGGATTTGCTTTTAAAATCATGAGGAGCGTATTTGCAACCCTTTTTTCACACCTGAAACATCCACCGAAAGTTAATTAAATCTTAATTTAAGTGAATTAGTCTTTTATATGAAGTTTTTTTTTATATTGTTTATCTGGTTGGGTAATTCTTCAACGGCAGCGTCGGAGAGATGTTAAGATGAAGAAATACAGGTTCGGTGATGTAACAGAGTTTCTTACACCTAGTTTCAGTAGTCAGGTGTGAAGCCCGTCCTGTGGGAACCTCACCCGAGTCCTTCCTCGCCTGCCGTGTTTCCTGTTCCTCAGCTCAGGTGTTACTCCTGTGGTATGTGACGTTTGACCCAGTGTGATAGGATCTGTTTAGTAAAATGTCTTTATGTAATCCTTTCCTCTTTGCATAAAGTTGGGAAGTTGCGCATGTCTTCATGGCTTCATGTAGGATTGCCACAAAGGGAAAGTACTGGTAGTTCAAAAAGTTTTTTTTAACCTGATTTTCACTTATTGGTTCACAACAGCCAGATATGAGTCTTTTTTGAAGTAGAGGTACGACCACGTTAGAGAACATTTGGATGAAATTCTGTCTGTTGTCAGTAGTGATGTATGAAGCACAGACAAATCTTTTACGAAATTGGCAAGGGGAAATCTTTCGCCCTAATGCAAATTAACCTATTATTGTGGACTCCTATTAAAATACCTGGATTTTGTCCACAAAAATGAGTCAAAACACGGGAAATGAGCCTGCACCTTAAATCTCTGGAATTTGTTTGGTCATTGTATCGTTTACTAAAAACGTCCTGATAACAAGATTTTATGTATACAAAAAAATATATAAAAATACTTTTTATATTAATCATGCATATTTTTTTTTCTTCACAAAATCTGTCAAGACTTGTACAGCTATAATGTCATGAAATGTACATATAAATGTCGTGGCATAAAGACATTTCATAGTTTCATACAGTGACGCAAGATCATCAGGTGATCCTGCCTCTCCTCAAGCAGCACGAGTTTAAAAATGTCCTTCATATCTGTAGAACAAACAATGTAGGTCCATCTACTTATTTACTTGGATTTGTTCAAATGTGAGTATGAGCAATAGTAATGGTTATATGACTTTGCAAACACTAATATTAAACCAAACTGAAGAAGTATAACTGATGCATACCGAGGACTAGCATATGACATTTATTACGTGCCTCCCACATACAAATCTCATCTTTTGTATCTAGGAAATAATGCTTTGTTTTTAAAGTTGTGTTTCCACCTTGGGCCATCCATGTACCATGAGTAATCAAAGGGAAATTAATTTAAAATGGTTCATCAAAATGTAGTCATTGCTACTGTAGGTATTTGGTCTTTAGTAGAAGTTTTGAGCACTGGGTAATAATGGCGTGTTAATGGTGTGAGGCGGCGAGATGAGGCCGTGTTGCCCCCCATATTTAACAGAGCGTGAGAGAGCCGGACACCTCTCACATGAACTGATGAAGAGCTGCTCCCAGAGCTTTCAGAAATTCACTCACTGACTCATGTGCAGAGCTGAGTAAACATTACACACGCGTGAATTGAAGGCCTTTCCTTTACAAACATATATTACATGTGATTTTTTTTGTGTGTGTCATCAAAAAAGGGCTTGTCAGTTTTTGTATTATTGATGGTAAAAAGATGAAAATTAAAGAGAGAAGAGGGTGGGATGTGATCAGGCATTGTGGGTAATGAACATTTAGGTAAGGTGGCTTATGTAATCGGGTGTGTATATGATCGATGCTGATTATTGTTTAAGGGTTTGGTAACCGGTATGCACAACAAATTTATAATCATTGTTTTATTTCTTTTTTTGTGTCATGTATTTTTAAAATATAAAAATATTAATATAATAGAATATAAAAAAACATGATGAAAATAATAATAATAATAATAATAACAACAGTAGAAATAAGTAATCATAAAAATAATTGTGATTTTTCAATTTTGTTTTGAGCGTTCTATAACACTAAACCATTTTTTCCTACTATTTACGTTTGCATATGATTGTTACAGATTTTTGGCAGTCACATGGTAAATTAAAAAATTGGTGGTCAATTACCCTGCACTTATTCACCATGTTAAAATGTATTAATAATAACTGTATGAATATCCACACAAAACAAATGACTGTCAATACATTTTAAATAAAGCATAGTAGGTTTTTCAGGGCAAATACCATAAATAATTATGTAATAATCATAAAATAATTATTCATAACTGTTCATTTAAAAAAAAAAAGAAAGTTTAAAAATAATGTTTTAGTCATGCATTATGCAGTCCACATTTGAATGTCCACATTTGCACATTTGCAGTCCACATTTGCATGTGATCATATATTCACACAGCTCCTATACTTCCTTTTGTTGAAAATAAAAGAATTGTAAACGCACTTGCTTTCTGAAAACACCGGTTTTAGCTTGCAGTTTAGCGATCTCCACTTCAATATTCTATTCTCAGAAAAGTGTAATTCATCATTTGTTCATTTATGAGAGAGAGAGAGAGAGGCTGTGTGTGTATGAATTACCACTGTTTTGCCACGTTTCTCTATTAACAGTAAAGCTGTGGCTTTAATTCCTTTAGAAACAATGATGCTACCAGCGCCTTGTTGAGAAAGATAATGTAGCTCTTGAGCGATTAAGCTATTTAGTTGATAAAACTGCGGGGCAGCGCTAAAAAGTTTGTTCTGTGTGAGTGTGAGTGACTGAGCGTGTGTGTTAGATACAGAAGACAGCGCATTAGTTTAGAACTCTTCTCATTTTTATTTTTTTAATGTAGAGAGTGTGTTAATTTGTGCAATGATAACCTACCAGCAATGTAAATATGATTTAAAAAATATATATATATATTAGAATGAGTACATTACAATATAAATTTATTAGAACGAGTACATT
>NW_015505834.1:142527-216146 GCF_001515645.1 Sinocyclocheilus grahami
AGAGAGAGAGAGAGAGAGAGAGGCTGTGTATGTATGAATTACCACTGTTTTGCCACGTTTCTCTATTAACAGTAAAGCTGTGGCTTTAATTCCTTTAGAAACAATGATGCTACCAGCACCTTGTTGAGAAAGATAATGTAGCTCTAGAGCGATTAAGCTATTTAGTTGATAAAACTGCGGGGCAGCGCTAAAAAGTTTGTTCCTGAATGTCTATGCGTGATCTGTGTGAGTGACTGAGCGTGTGTGTTAGATACAGAAGACAGCGCATTAGTTTAGAACTCTTCTCATTTTTATTTTTTTAATGTAGAGAGTGTGTTAATTTGTGCAATGATAACCTACCAGCAATGTAAATATGATTTAAAAAATATATATATATTAGAATGAGTACATTACAATATAAATTTATTAGAACGAGTACATTCATTATTTATGGGCTTAAAAACAAGATGCAAAAAATCTGAATATTGTACCTGGTGGGGAGTGCACAATGTAAACATGAAACATATGCCATTACCTATATTGTACTGTGGTACAGTTATGGAGGCCCTTCATAATGCAGAGGTCATAAACAGCTGTTTTACTAAATTCTTCTGAGGTGAAATTCAGTGCAGTCCCGTATCGTGATGCGTATCGTATCGTGGCATCTGTATCGTGATACGTATCGTATCATGACTTTGCTGGTGATACACAGCCCTACAAGTAAGTTACTTTACCAAAAAGCGGATGCCATTTATTCCTACAAACATATGAACCGATAACCGATTAAGAAGACAATTTTGATTAGCTTTAACAAATATCGGTTAAACCGATTATCAGTCTCTTTAATTTACACATCTATGTATAATACAACTTTATGCTTGTAGTCTTAAATGTTTTGAGACAACTGTGATGTACACTTCTTTTAATCAGTTAGTCTGGCACAATAATCGGCTGATGTTTGATATTTACAATATATTACCAATATATATAGCTTTATTATGCACTAATAGAAATGACAATTTATATAAGTTTAACTCATTTTTTTCTTCTTTCTTAAAGCTCAGTCTTTGCATTAGATGGAGCTTGAAATGTTGTTTGACGTTCACAAGAAAGTGGCAACAGTGATGTTTTGGCAGTCAAGATAGACAAACTTATCTCTCCGAATCAAACCCGCTCAGACAGCTGAATCTTTCTTCCAGCTTTTAATGGCTATTGCTGTCTTGGAAGCTTCTGCGCTTGTTCTGTAGATTGCTGGCAAGTGTGTCAGGAAAGACTAAAGGACCCTTCAGACAGGAACAGATAGGAAGTGCACAAGCGGAGTTCCTGAGAAGAGGAAGGTGCTGTAATTGCTGATCAAACTGCTCCAATTTTAAAATGCCTCTATAAATTGAAACGGTTAACTCTGCATTACCTGAGCATTCTGCCATCAAAACAAGACATTAACATGAACAGTTCTCAGAAATAGTTTGAATATAAGAGGTTTTTTAAAGTGTTTTGTGAAATGTTCTTTTGATTTACATCCTGAAACTGAGCCAAAGAGCTTCTCGTAACATAATATCAGTGGACTTATAGGAACAATAAATATAATAAAATACGGCCACCTGACCCTATAGACTTTGAGCACTGTGAGACTTCCTTCTTTAATCAAAGTATGATAAGTGTGTGAAACTGCTGAAAATCTTTACTACTGAAACTGCAGTTAACTTGGGAAACTAAACCAGTTGGATCACCTGCCTTGTTGCGGTACATAGGTGACCTGTCAGCTGCCAGTCAAACTGCAAACAAACAGTTGATCATTGTTTGAAATAATACACCGTCCCACTGCATGCTTATATGCTGCAGCCTTCATTTGGCTACTGCAGGTTGCTTGCAAATAGAGTAACCAGGATTTGACTCAATTTGTGCAACATAGGTTCCTGTTGTAGTGCAATTCACTTGAATGTTTTTAACTGCATCACCGTGTTTCTCTCTGTAAATGATTTCAAAGATTAATTCTGATCATAATTGCACAGTATTTAAAATTTTTTTTAGAAGTGTTTGCTACTGCCAAAATAGGCCATATTAGCTTTACCGGGATTTCAAAAAACCTCCCTAAAATTCACCATCCTGCACAAAGAAAGCAACATAACATCCTGCTTGCATGAATATACACTCAAAGTTTTACCCTGTGGACACTTGATAGATTTTTTTAAATGCACTTATGAAAGTAATGCATTACAATATTGCATTACTCTCTAAAACATTAACTAATTGCATTTCTTAGTAAAAGTAACTAATTGCATTGCGTTACATTACTTGCGTGTTACTTTTTCTCAATCGGGCTGGGCTCATTTTTCTCTCTTCAGCATTTAAAATCATTGTTAATCTAAAGTCATTTTTGCTAATTTGTATGGTTTAATTGGATCATCGAAGGTCAGGCAGCAAAGACCCTGATTAATATAATGGGCTATTTAACATATTTAATTATTGCTGGTCAATAAATGGGAAAAGAAAGTAGCTTGCATTACTTGTTTATAAAGTTACTCAGAAATGTTCTTGTGAATTACAAAGTAATCTGATTATGTAACTCGTGTTACATTGAAATGCATAATGTAATCTAAAAACATTCCTTCTCTCTCTTTTCAGCCGTCTGCATCTCAACAAGAAGACCACAGAAAAGGTGCCGTACAGCAAACTGGCTGGTGTATCGCTGCTGAAGCCCCTCAAGGGTGTGGACCCCAATCTCATAAACAATCTGGAGACGTTTTTTGAGCTGGACTATCCCAAGGTACCATCCTCTAAACTCTTTGACCTTGCTGTTGCTCACGCTGCTGATTCAAGTGGCTGGTTAAAGGAAAGTTATTATTATAAGCATTTGCCATTGTGTTTTCGAAAAACCCTTAAGTACAAAACTTCAGGGCGTAACTCATCTAGACCTGTGTTTGCTACGGACAGAGATGATGCCTAAAATTGTGCGGCTTGAGGAGAGGTGTGCTATTATCTTCCATGCAATCAAAGTGTAGATTTAAAATTGAATTGCTTTGTTGTTTTTTTTACAATAGACAATTATAAGTTAAACATTGCCATTAAGTCTCATACTCCAAGTGAATAAAAACATCCTGCAAAGTTTTAAATCTGAAAGTGCACCGTGTATAAAGTTATTGTCTCTCAAAAGAAAGAGTCGACTCTGAATCATTGAAACGAGTCGTTTAAAAAAAAATCCCAAGCCGTTTCATGTTGACGTCAACATGAAACATTAGCATATTGCCGCACACTTGTTGGTCTTTTCGCGTCTGAATGAAAATGCAAATTCATTCTTTGCCACTAGGTGCACTTTTGGAGCGATAAAAATAGCTGTTTCCCCGGTAATGACTGTAAACAAAGCAGCACTGGCTCACACGCACTGCTTTATCAGATATTACAGGCATGGTCCGATCGGACAAATCACCGCAGATTAGCATCACGCAAAGGAGGGGTTTGGAAAAATTAATCATTGAGCGAATCGTTTGGGAGTCGTTGAGCAAGTAAAGTAAAAATAAATGCATACTATAAGACAATGAAAGGGTTTTTTGACCTTGCATGCATGCCAACCTGTTGTTGGGGCTCCTAAAACCAAAATATGAACCTTTCATTACCCATAATAGGGCCACTTTAAGAGATTGTGTCAAAACGTTGACTTTCGTGAACACACTTATGATTTAGCTGGATGATACTACGTTATTGCTCATATTTATACCATTTCTGTTTTTTAGCATTTACCAATTCAGATTTGTTCTTGCACACTTCCTGTCAAAACCACTGATGTGTTCTTTCGCCAGGTTTGTGTGGCATTTTGACCTTTTAAGGACCGTCGCAATGGCTTTCTGCCTCTTAATTGCCTCTTAAAAGAGAAAGCCTGAAGACTAAACATACTGTCGAATTAGATCGAATACTGTGCTCCAATTCACAACTTTTGCAACAGCACATGTGCGTACTTGTTAGGTGGTAAATTTGTGACTTCCTGTGTCGCATCTAAGTGGTCATGGAAGATGAATAGAATATACATACTGACAAACCTAGCGACTTTTTGGATAAACCTTAGCTATGGTTCAGTTGGAAGATTTCGCCAGTGCTGTCCCGCGAATGCGAGGTCTGACTTTCCCGGAGAAGTGTCGCCTCTCTCGGCGTCTGTTCTGTGCAGTGAGCGGCAGAGAAGCAGCGCATTCAGTTGGCCACACCGCAGCCGACTCGTCAATAAATGAGTACAAAACAGCGTTTCCTAGCACCTGTTGCTTACTGATTCTTTGGAATTATTAATTATGAGCGTAGTTCATATCACATGCACGTTTTTTGTTTGTTGTTTTTTTTAGTTCGTTACTCAGATGCAGGCAGTGCGCTGCAGGAGACAAAAAAGTAATATAGCCAAAACAACCGCATAGCCGCTCTTTAGTGTAGATGCATGTTGATTTTATCAGATGATGACGCGATTAGAAATGAGAGCTCCTGGTTAACATGTATTAAAAGGGGTTGTGTTTAGTCACTATTTAGTGTGGTATTTTTGACAATATTCACTCATCATGACCGTAAAATAGGGCATTCTAAGTTAATATACTGCAGTATTTCCTCTCTCAATCAGTAGAAAATATGGTTAACACCCGGTCATGCATGAAAAAAAAATACACCGTCATATACCGTGAAACCGGTCTAATTTTGAAAAATACCATGATATACATTTTTGATCATACTGCCCAGCACTACCACCAGGTGTTGGTGGGTCACTGACCCTGTTGATGGAGATGCTATAATCCTTGGGTAGGCGAGATGGCATTTATCTGTTACACACTGCTGCTGTTTTCCCGCATTGCTGTCATTTATGCATAATGTGCGGCTCGGATTATGTTCTCTGCAGTTCTTTTTTGCTTGTGGCTAGAGTCCAACAGCATAGCTGGGATGTTTTAAAACACAGAGGCTGAATTATAGCAGGCCACCAACATAGAAAGCAGGAGATGATGATACAAAGATGAAACAGAAATTCCCAGAAGTACCGATGCTTTGCTTTTATGTAAATACATTTTATGTTCTCGGTTTACAGGATATTCCGATAGGACATTCTTATGGCACTGAATGGAGAGTCTTATTGGCTATTTGAATAGATGTTCAAATTTTCCTGGCAAATGTATATATCCAAAGCCATCCCAAATATTCGGGCCTGAGCATTTTGAAAGGTAAAACTGTACCTTGATGAGGTACATACAAAACATGTCCAGGTCACGTTTTACCCCATAATTATGCAAAAATAAGATCTTAAATTTTGCATAAAGAAACTAAAGCCGGATTTGAGCATTTTGCCATCATTTCAGGATTATTTTCCCACAAGTATTCATCTCTGTAATGACATTTTTATCATATGACAAATTTTCAGTCTTCAAAAGGTTTAGGGTCGGTACAATTGTGTAATGTTTAGGAAAGAAGTGTCTTATGCTCACCAAGGCTGCATTTGTTTGAACAAAAATACAGTAAAAATTGAAATATTATTACAATTTAAAATAGCTGTTTTCTATGTGAATATATTGTAAGTGTAATTTATTGCTGTGATCAAATCTGAATTTTCAGCAACAATACTCTAGTCTTAGGTGTCACATGATCCTTCTAATAATCTGATTTAAATTGAAAAGAGATTGTACATTCTAAATAGGCTTAATTTTCTTTAAAGCAAATTAATAAAGCCATTTTTGGGGGAAAATAAGACCTAGATATGTTCATGAGGTTCACCCATCAGGATTTGCTAAAGGTGGCAACTGTGTTCAACAGTAATGAAGAGGTTACCTTAAACATGATGGAAACACGCAGGGTGCGTCCCCTGATAATACATACTTATCTTTGTTGCTGAGCACTGCCACCATCTAATTACAGTGTTTCTTTGCATCGTGAGTTGAGCACAAAGCTTTTGATCAAATCACTGATGCTTTTCTAATGAGGAGCTTTTCCAGGTGTGGCTGCTCTGCGAAATAACCCATTTACCATTGGATGATTGTGTTCTGTTGTAAGCCATCTGTCAGAGCTCCTAAATTAAAAATTGATCTGGCGTATAATATGCAATTCCATGACCTACCCTGAACCGAAAGTCCAGTCCCCTTAATCTTGTGATTATATTGTAGTTGATTGCTAGTAATAATATTAGACTTGCACTGCATTTGTTTGTATGACCCTGAATCTAATCTAAAGGCAGTCCGATGTTTTTAACTTTTTCAGTGGCCTTGGTTCTGGGAATGTTTTCTCAGTCATTTTGTCAATGCATTAAAAAAATAGTAATAAAAATAAAGAAAAAAAATTCTAAACCAACTCTGACTGAAATTAATCAAATCTTTACAGAGTATTTAAAAAGTACATTGTAAATGATGTAACTTAATCAGCTTGGTTTTCTGGGTCAGTTTTTAACGTATTTTCTAGTGCTGTCAAACGATTAATCGCATCCAAAATAAAAGTTTTTGTTTACATAATATATGTGTGTGTACTGTGTATATTTATTATGTATTTATAAATACACACATACATGTATATATTTTAAAAAAATATGTTATGTTTATATATTAAATTTATCTGTAATATAAATAATGTAAATATTTTTAAAATATATACTGTATGTGTGTGTACTTGTATAGACATAATAAATATACACAGTATACACACATATATTATGTAAACAAAAACTTTTATTTTGGATGCGATTAATCGTTTGACAGCACTAATATTTTCATATTGGACCTTTATTGTATTACAGTAAAAATGCTGTTTTTTATTTTTTTTAATCCAAAGCAGTACAAATTTAAAAACAGTACTATTAATACTACCATAAATCCTTGCACTTGGATTTTCTGGGTCAGTTTTGGGGCCTTTTTAACATTTTTACATCAGAATTTTTATCCCAGTTAAAATGTAGTTTGCTAGGTAACTAGCTAACTTAACTAGCTAAACACTCTCTAGCTTGCCTGTGCTAGTCTGCAAAAACTCACATGACCCTTCTCTTTCTGCTCTCTCATTTCCATTTAAAATGCGACTTCTCTGATTGGTGGATTACACTTTGGGATTATGGGTAGTGTAGTACTTTACTGAAAATTTAGCAATTGAACTATAAAAAAAAACAACAACTAAAAACCCACTGTTTTTTTTTTTTTTTGCAGTCCGCCTCAAAGAACCCTGCACAATAACCCATAAATATAAATCCAGTCATTACTTTTTCAGTCAATCAACTTAACTGCGTTATCTTTTAGATGAATAAATGCAGAAACCTAAGTGATGATTCATTGTTTCCTGAGATCTACAGAATAATCTGTAGACTTTCACAGTGAGTCACCAGCGAATGAATGTTGAGGTTTCTGTAGTTCATTCCACCGATCAAAGTTTAATGCAGACTCTAGTGTGGATGGAGGTGGAGAAATCTCCGCTGCTCTTCCTGTGGGATTCGAGGAGTGACGTGGGAATCGAGATGACTGGGTGCATTCAGACGTGTAGCTCTGCAGCAGATGGGACATTCTGCTCTATTTTCCGTCACACAGCTGTTTGAGCAGCACAGATGTTGATTCCTCCTCCAGCTGCTGCTCCTTGTAGGTTTGCCGTTGGAGAAGTGGTTCCCCTCTTTAGGAGCATTCTTTGTGAATTTTCAAGTGAACGACAGGTTATTTTATAAAGCCTCTACTGTGAAGGAATCAGTTCTAATCATCTAGATCTAGAAAATCTCCCTTTTAAATCATTTCATCTTAACCAGTTTCCAAACCAAGCGATTTTGCTGTCTGCACTGCACTGCACGTGAAACTACTACTGACTCCACACAATCACAACCAATCAGATGTTTTGCATTCAGCTTTTAGTACTAGTCCCCTTGATCTGATTGGACAACTAATGTTGCCGTAAATTATTCCTTCTCTGTGTTCCTGGAGTTCCAGACAGTCTGTATGTTTCTCAGTGACACGCAATGATTGATTTAGCTTCGACACTTTTAGGAACATTTTCCCTTATTTTAGCCAAAGTAGAATTAGGTAGCATTATATTTTGGTGCCATATCGATTATCAGATGATATTTATTGATATTGCACAATGTTGGATGTTTGTGCACGCTTATTTCCCCTTTTTTTCATTTAGATGATGACCAAAGAAAAGCTAACGCAACCTTAAAGTAAATCTTTATAAAAACTAATGATTAAAATTCTTCATATCCGTATTTCACACTGTACATTGTAATGCAATGCCCAAATTAATTTTGTATTCCTTTTAAACAATCGATTTTAGTTTTGATTGTTTTAATTCAAATTTATTAATACAAAAATATTAAACGTTAATTTATTACATTTTTAGTATAGCTGTGCCACGAAAAACATGTTTTGAAAAAAATGGCTTATCAGTATCGAGGTTTACAATTAAAATTCATCTTGTAGGATGTTGGCCTTATAAATTTAAGCTTTTTGTATTTTTATTTATTGAAGTAGATTTTAGGATATCAATTTATTTGTAATGTGAAATATCTCTTCTCGACTACTCAAGCCAAGTGTGCATCAACATTATTGGATGAGTTTTCTATGCGGACATTTTTCCCAGTTCTTTAATTCAGGCCTAATCAGATCAAACTGTAAATGCGTCTTTAATTTATCTTCAGAGACATTAAATAGCTTCCCTCTTTTAAGCAGATGGCATAAAGCTTTTGCCATATGCAAGAGGAAGTCTATTTTTCAGCCAGTTCTAGCTTTATTAAAAATGCTTCATGTCCAATTGGATCGTTCCAAGGCTCTCAAATTCAAGTGCATGGGGAATAAAAATGAAAAATAATGAATTGCTTTCAACAGATATGCCAACAGCAAGAGTCTCTTCTTTCACAGCATGTTTATTCCTGACTTAATTCCTGGGCATTGCAGGCGTTCCATTGAACTGCAATTTGCATATTTATTTTTGACTTCTGTGGGTGACGGATTTGTCAAAACACCTACTTTGAGTTTTAGTCCACTGTCAGAACACGTCAACATCTCTAGGGCAGTAGTTCTTCTTTTTCAGCGTGCATTCATTGTTTTATGGTTCTTTCACTGTATGCCACTCCGTCTTGCCTGTACAGGCTCATAGCCAAATGTACGACTTTTTTTCACTAAAATAACCTAATTTAACTTCTGGGATTAAAAATCATAAAAAATTCCATCATCTGCTAAAACAGAATTCTAATGATTATTTTTTTGTTCAGTTTATCTGTCTATTTAATCTCTGTTTTTGGTGCAGTTTGCCATTTAAGGTACAGAGAGAACGATTATTCAGTGGTCCAAATCAACCTCCAAGTGTATCTGTGGTTTAGAGAGAAAAATGATTTAAATATTAGTAAATGTGCCGAACATCCCAGGCTCCCAAGAATGTTAAATGACGCACAAAACACAGTGGAATGTGATCTGGATCTGGAAGTCATGAGGGCCAGATGTTCAGCTGTTAAGAGCTGTTCAGATTTATCCCATTTAAAATCTGTCTTCAGTGTTCACTTACCAAAATCACACCCTCAACTAAGCCACCAACAATGCTAAATGTGCACCTTAAATTGTAATTTTAACAATGTTTTTGCATGCTGATTTGTCCGGGTGTTGGTTGACCTCTGATCAAATCATTTCCGGCTTTCATGCTTATGTGCTGATTAATACCATCTACTTTGACTTTTTCTTAAATAAACACACAGTTGATTTGAGCAGTAGTTCATTTTGCATCGCAGTACTCAGAATTACTGTGTGTCATGGTGGTTTGTTTGTTTGGTCTCTGAGTTCTGTTGAAAGACACACCTAACCTACAGCACATTTGTCTGGTATGTCACTCCCCGTTTGGCATCAGCTGAGCTTCAGCTTTCTTCGAAAGCCGGAAATAATAGTGTTTTTTTTGGTAATTAGGGTTCCTGGAATAGATGCCCGGACCTCTAAATTAGTAGTGCTGGGAGGGACATCTGCTTTGGGGTTTTGAAAGCGAGAAACACTGATTATAACAGACAGCAGAGGTCAGGAAAATGGCTGTAGGTGACCCGTACCTTTTTTGGTGTTATTACTCCATTTACTTTAGAAACATTGGTCTTCTGTCTTTTATTACCACTTTTGTGTTTGGTTATAAGACTGTAACCGAGCTAACCAAAGGATATCAGAGTTATGTAATTGCAGTGTAATTTGATGACCAAACTTTTGTCATGGCAATGTTGTGGCAATCGGAAATGTGAAATTCGTTGCCACAATACAACTTTGTGACATTTGTCAGTTTAGCAGTTCAGTAATTGTTTAGCAGTGCAGTAACCGTACACTTGTTATTTTAAAAAAAAAAGTGTTTATCTATGGGTGGACATGCATTAGTTTAACCTCATCCTCATTTGCCCAAACTAATTTAAAGGCTCACTAATTTTCCGGTGAACATGAGCGGTACACGAGCGGAATGCACATTCATCGATTTTGTATCGATTTTTTACCCCCACCCCTAATCTCCATAAATACATATATATATCCTTCGGTTCCTCGTGCTTCCCCATCTTCATAGAGAACGCGGTTCATGGTTGCTCAGAGCGCTTTGGAAAGAAGGTGGAAATGGCGCGGTCACATTTTTAGACGCTGGGAGCAGGGAAATCTATTTAGAGCACCTTATTGTAGTAATTAAAATAACGATATTTGGCACCAGATATCGATTCTCGTATCACATGGAGAAGGACAACGAAATATCGCCATATCGATATATTGTTCCACCTCTACTAATAAACAGCCAATATGTTAATAATAGGCATACTAATAAGCAAGTAGTTAATAGTGAGAATTGGTCCCAGATGCCCATTTTCCACAAGTTGATATGATTCTTTAGGGTCTTAATGAAAAGTCTATAACATACTTTGGTTAAAATTTCTCAATGGTGGTGTAAAACAACACCCTTTGAACCTGTCAAAAACAGCTCTGTTCACAGCAAGCCGTTATGGTGCATTTCCCTTTAAATGCTAATGAGCTCTGCTGACACCGCCCCTCTCTTCCGTGGGGTGACGCGCAGTTCTCCGAGAGACTCTTAACTTCAGCCGCATTCATCGTGAAACTTGCTAACTAGCACATTATTAGGAAAGGCGATTTGCAAAATTCAACAAACAAAAAACGTATACTCCCTTCTGGAGGTGAAGCTGGATTTATTAACACCCTATACACGAGCACTTCTCTTTTGCTGTTTTCGACACACACATGTAACGAGATCTAAGATGAATGTTGCACACTTGGATTTCCCCTTGCTTTCCATTTCACCTCTCTCTGACGTCAGTATTCATCTAATTATTTCACAACCTCATGTTTAGTCTCTGACGCTCCCTCATTTGGGACGGGCTGATCTAGGCACAGTTCAATAGAGGCGCTCCTGATTTCTTGCGCTGGATGTAAATTGGAGGGGTTGCTCCCGTGCGCGTCTATAAATGATTGAATGAGAGGCTCCCGGTTTTTCAGCGCAGCACTATTACCCGCTCGGGGTTACTGTCGCATACCCGCATCTGTGAGAGCACAGAAAAGGCCCTTTGTCTTTCGGCTCCAGTGTCCCGTGCCATAGCCATGGCAACATGGTGGCTGTGGAGTATTATGAGGTGGCTGGAGGGGGACGGGTGTCTCTTGTCAGAGCGCAGGCCTGTTCTTTCGCACTTTGGCCCTGGTGCGACTCCAAGCCTCAAACTGCCTTCCCTGAAAGCTTTTGTTATGTGGCCTGCCACGCTTTCTTTGCCGCTCAATTCAGTCGAGTGCTGGAAGTTCAGTGCTGTCAGCTCAGATCAATAGAAAATCCAGAGCAGCTTTGTGGATCCTATGAGTTTTCTGATGCTTTATTGGGGACATATTCAGCTCCTTGATGCATTTTTTTGTTTTCTTTAGTTATATTTTTGGCAGATGCTGTTTGCACCCCAGTGTCTGTTACTATTTTGGGTGTTTCATTAGTCTATTCTTTTTAGATTATGGACTAAATAGTGAGCGTATGGGAAAGTTGTGCCACTTTTTTTATGAATCTGTCCTTTGGTTGAGGAGAAATTATGAAATGAGAAGGAAGCATCTGTATTTAATGGCTTAAAAGTATTGGTTATACCAACTGGCATATGAGTGTAAACTTTTCGTTAGATTTTTGTAAAAAAAAAAATTTTTATATAATTTTTTGTATATAAATTGTTATTTAGTAAGTTACTTATTTTATACGTTTAAGAGTCACACCATATGACGTTATGACAGCCTGAACTAACTTTGCCATGTCAATTTATCTCATATTTTTTGAGATTATCAATTTTTGATACACAGTCTCTACACGTGCACCACATGACTGATGTAGACGATAAAATATTTTTCATATTTTAACTGCTTCACTGCATGTTTTTCTTGAAATAAATTGTCAAAACACTTGTCAGTTTTTTATTTCATAAAAATTCTTTTTAATGAGCCTTTTTTATTATTATAATGGCAAGATATTTGTTGACTTCAGACCTCAAAAATATCTGAATGGATTAATTGAGAAATTAAAAAATATTCATAAACACATTCATCATATAAAAGGTGTATTCAAGTTGTATGTGCAACGAGAAGCATTTGTATCATCTGGTGAATATGTGAACAATGTACAGTGTAATTGATTTGCACAAAAAAAAATCTGTTTAATAATAATTATTATATATTATTACATAATACATATCATAATATTATGTTAGATATTATATAATTTTTTTGCTGCACATTAATTGCATTTTCTTAAATCCTGAATGTACCTGCCATGAAGAAAAATGACTTTGACATGAAGAAGAAAAAAAACTGTATTTAGCTTAGTGCATACCTAGTAATGCATGACCTAATATCGTCTAGAAGATTAAAGGGGCAACACACATTACCCCTCTTTTCCCACATTCTGCAACTGCACCCTGACATGTATGGATATTTGCATGCTCGCGCTACTTTCAGTCAGCTAGATAATGGTCACCAAAATGCCTTGAAATGATACTTATCCAGTATCAAACATGTAGCGGCAGATAATGCTGTTAATATGAAACTTTTATAGCGTACTACTTCACACAGTAGAAAGTTAATGACCAAGCTGTAACTAGTTAACCCAGAAACAGCTACTGAATCTCAGTGCAAATAGTCACTCTTATTATTCATTTTCTTTTAATTAACAATTGATTGTAATTATTTTGTTTTTTCACCATCTTACCATTTGTTAATATATCTTTAAGACTTTAATGTATACTACTTTTACTACTTTTTTTGAAAGAAATTAACACTTTTATTCAGCAAGGACACATTCAATTGATCAAAATTGTAAATACATTTATCACAGTTTTCAGCATTGATAATAATCAATAGCCTGGTTTCCATCCAAAGTTGCGAATTTAACTTATGCGCAAAATTGAAATCGCATAAAACATTTGCGAACAATCATCGTTTCCATCCAACAAGTCAAAGAGAACAAAATCGTCACGTCCTGATAAACTAGCACTATAAATCACTAAGAATATACTAAAATATAATAATTTTCACATATAATAAATTACTTGCGCCTCGGAGCGAGCAGACGAAACACGATAAATGCTGTCAATGCTTTTTGAGGTGGATGCTGCTGTTTGGGAACGCAGTCATGTAAGACAATTATACAGAAATACTTTGACATTTTGACAAATACGTGCATTTCCGAATGACCATAACAACATACACTGTAAAAAAAAATCCGTAAAATCTACGGTAAAAAACCGGCAGCTGTGGTTGCCGAAATTTTACCATAAAAAAAATACAGTAGCAACGTTGTAGGTTTTACGGTTTTAACTTAAATTTACAGTTAAATACCGTAATTTCATTAACTGATAATGTTATTATATACCAACCTATTGAAGCACTGAAATCTGTTTTGTACTTTTGTAATACACTGATAACCACCAAATGCAGGTGATGATGAGAAAGTCACATGATGAACCAAAGCCCATCACAAGCAGCTTTTAAATAATAACATATATAGAAGGTGCACCGTGTCATTCACACAAACACTAAACACCATCATGGTAACACACATGAAACTGAAATAATGCAATAAACATTCATTTAACAACATTAGGTGTAACACACAACCCTAATATACAAAACTGATAAGAAAAAACTAAGAAGAAACATAGTTATTTCAACAAAAAAACATCAAATTTGAAGTGTAACGCAGGGAATTCTGGGAATGTCAATTTACGGTTATTCACTGTAAATTATACGGCCTTTTTCACTTCCAAAAACGGTATACTACCGTAAAATTAATGTCCAATACATGTAATGTCCAATACAGTTTTTCACCGTATATAGTAGGGGAATTTACCATTAACCATTTAACAGGTTTTTACTGTAGCATTTTTACAGTCTTTTACCGTTAAATTCACGGTCATTTTTTACAGTGTATAGATGCTGTGAACGAGATCGGTCCGCTGGTTAGTCAGGTTTTGCCATCTCATAGCGCAAAGTCACATTACTTTTTTGATACGCTTGGAGGAATTTATTCGCAAAATGCATTTCCATCTCCCAATGTTCACATCAACCCTTTTTCGCACAAGTCAAAAACCACCAAGCGAGCATAAACTTTTTGCGAATTAAGGGGATTTTTATTCGAAATTTGGCGTTTCCATCACTCGTTTCTTATGCGATACTTTAAAATGCGCATTAAAATAGGATGATGGAAACATAGCTAATGAAGACTGGAGTAATGATGCTGCAAATTCAGCTTTGCATCACAGGAATAAATTACATTTTACAATATATTCACATAATAGCAGCCAGCGTTTATGAACTGTGTGCCTCTAAGTGTATCATTGGGCCATAATTACTTGAGGTGCTCAAAATTGTTTCTGTCTTTTTCCACAGTATGAAATTCTGCTGTGTGTCCAAGACCATGACGATCCAGCCATTGATGTTTGTAAAAAGCTGCTGGGCAAATATCCGAATGTTGACGCCAGGTTATTTATAGGTAAGTATTTGATGATAATCTCACGCTTTCCATGTATAATGGAGCCAATAGTACAGAAAGCTCAGGCAGTGTTGTGCTGAGGAGCATCTCTCGTCCCTCGAGGCTTCCGCTGTCTTTGACAGTTTTGTTTAGTAGTGTGCAGGGAAATGGCAGGGTCTCTGAGGAGCCCCTTAAGAGGAACGCCGAGACCCGCGTGTGCGCCACAACTCCTCTGTGTATTTGCAAATGTAGCTCTTGGAGTGGATATTGAATCTTGCTCATTAGGAACAGCTGGTGACTGGAGCGGGTGTCTCTCTGGGGTCGTGTGATCCGCCCCGCTGCCTTCAGCTAGTCTGTTACGGCACAAACAGTCAGGGGAGACGGGCCGTCCTAGAGATGTCATCCGCTGCTTTGTATCAAGCTGAAGCCATGTTAGAAAACATGTAACGTCTGCGAGGTTGTGTTGCTTTAAACATCTCCGAGTCGTTTACCCCACCAGCCAATCAGACGCCGGTAAAGCGTGCTTTGTGAAATGCATTAGTGCTCTCAGAGGCCCTGCGCCATATGATCTTCGGTCCACAAATAAACATCCCATCCATAAAGAGGATTTAAAGAGAGTCTGCTTTATTGATGGACGCTAGACCTGTTACAATTTATGTAATTGCTTGATCAATCTAATATTTCATTTTTTAAATTTTTGTTATTATATTTTTAAATATGACTTCTGTCAATGTGCATTTTAATTTAAAGTCAAATTCTTTAATCAAACATACTGCATTAATCTAAAATTCATCTTATAAAATATTTTTTATTTTCATTTTAATTTCAAATCAAAATAATAATAATAATAATAATATGACTTCTGTCAATGTGAATTTAGAATTTCCAGTCATAGTTTTTATTGTAATTTGAAGTGGAACGGTATGAGCATAATTTACTTCAGGTTCACGTTTGCATATTTCATTTTTGGCTAATATGGATTAATTGTTATTTTGTTAACTAAAAATATTAAAATAGTTTTTGTTAATTGAAATAAGTAGAATTAATAGATTTAAAAAATAAGATTAGAAATGTTGCCTTGGCAATTAACGGAAATATATTATGCTGAAGTACTAAAACTGAATTAAAAATAAATTAAAGCTAAATTGAAATATAAAAAAAATAAAACAAACTAATAAAAATGGAAAAATCACATGGCAAAATAAAAAATATATAAAATCTATTTCAAAATATTAATAAATACTATAATAGTATACAAGTAATATTAAAATATCACTGATATGGTGTGAGATGAGAACATGGCTGAACTGATCTAGACCTGGGATGGGGATTGTATTAAAAATGCATAGAAATGATCATTATTTTATCACTATTGTAGACTGGATATCAGTCAGCTTACATAGAATGTAGTCCCCGTTATAAGACCAAAAGAGAAATATTTTTAGATTTCAGATGTTTTCTAATATACTTTAATATCGGAGATATTATTATTCACGGAAACCTCTGTAACTGACAAAACAAAAACACAATTAAATTGACAACCACACTTGTTTCTTTCAAAATGGCCAGATTTTATGATGCTATAATGCAATCATTTACAGCCCTAATGGTAGTTACTGAAATTTTTTTCTCTTTATCTTGTTCTAGGAGGTAAGAAAGTTGGTATCAATCCAAAAATAAATAACCTCATGCCCGCTTATGAAGGGGCAAGGTACGAACTCGTCTGGATCTGTGACAGTGGCATTCGAGGTGAGTTCGCCCACATTACCATCTAAAACCGACTGCTTTAAATCTATCACATCTCAGTGTTTCAGTGAATACAATTCTTTATTATGACTTTTTTCCTGTAAAAAGAATAACATGACCAGGACATGTTTTCATGAGATTCACCTCTGAACAACTATGATCTAATATCAACAGTGAAGCCAGACACTCTCACTGATATGGCCAATCAGATGACGGAGAAGGTGGGACTGGTTCACGGTCTTCCTTACGTGGCAGACAGACAAGGATTTGCCGCCACATTGGAGCAGGTCAGCAGCCTTCACTAGTGACCTTCTGAATTCTTTGTCGGGACCGTGTTGGTCGTCTGGATTTGGCTCGGGAAAGCTTTGGTTTTATTAGATGCTCATGAACACGTCATTGCTATTATGTATTGGAAGAAGTGCTGTTCTGTCCTGTCACACTGCAATAAAACTGACGAGTTGTGGTTCTGTTGCTAGTAGAGACTTGAAATGGGACACCATATGTTGTAGTTCCTTTGTTCCTCTGAACTTTAAAGCTCTTTTGGCAAATCAGTACAATATTAAAATTCATTAACTGCTGACAATATTGGTTTATGACGTTTTTGTAAGCGCCAAGTAAAACCTAATCACTAATGGTCTCTCAATCAAATAAATGTTACATTGTTGTGACGAATGAGCTATAGACGTTACAAAAACAGACTTAGAAGTAGGGCTGTGCAAAAAATCAAATGAGATTTTCATGCGCATCTCGTCAGTAAAGCCGGTTCTGTGATTAGTAGTAAATCTCCAGCACGTGCTTTCAGATGGAGTGGCATCACAGCGAACTACACAGAGCCGTAGTTCGCTGACAAGCGGAGTTCGCATGCGATTCATTGCCGATTTTGAATGCGATTTTGCGTAGCTTGTCAGCGAACTACGGCTCTGTGTAGTAAATGCCGCTCCATCTGAAAGCACGTGCTGGAGATTTACTACTAATCACAGAACCGGCTTTACTGACGAGATGAGCATGAAAATCGCATTAGATTTTTTTGCACAGCCCTACTTGGAAGGCAATGTATTAGCATGTTAAATTGAAAACTCTGCTAATAAATAATCGTCAGAAGTGTTTACAAGCGTAATGCGATAGTAAATACATCAAATCTTCCGAGATGAATTATATGAAGTGTAAACATTGTCCCATGTGAAATCCTGCAGGTTTATTTTGGAACGTCACATCCTCGTTCCTACATCTCAGCCAATGTAACGGGAATCAAGTGCGTCACAGGGATGTCGTGTCTCATGAGGAAGGACATCCTGGACCAAGCGGGCGGGCTGATTGCATTTGCCCAGTACATCGCTGAAGATTACTTCATGGCCAAGGCCATCGCAGACAGGTTTGCCAGACTCATTAAATATCCGTACAGTGAAAATGGCTTTTGATAGGTTATATTTTTTCATCGTCTTTAAAAGAAAGAAATAAACTATAATTCTGTTATTCACTCACCCTCATGAAGTTCCAAAACTGACTTACTTTCTTCTGTGAAACGAAAGATGTTTAGCAGAATGTTCACGCTGCTCTTTTCCATACAATGAAAGTGAAGGCTGTCAAGCTGCAATGATCAGTGTTTTAGTTAGTTTTTTAGATTTTTGTTTTCACTTTAGGTTTAAAGTTTTAGTAATTTTTTAATGTCTGTACAGTTTTTTGTCATTTTATTTACGAGTTTTAGGCTATTTTCTTTATTTTAGCACTTGGCCTAAACTAAGCAACATTTAAAAATGTTGCTTTGACAACTAGCTGAATTTTTATTTTGCTTTCTGTTAACATTTATTTTTTTCAAATAAAATTTTTTAATGGTTTTAGTCTTAGTTTAATTATAACAACACTGTCAACAATTTCCAAAACACATTAAATGTATCATAAAAGTGGTCCATACAAACTGTTATATTCAAGGTATTAAGCCATGCAATAGACTTAATGTGTGACTAACGCCAAAAAAAATTAATTTCAGTTAATCGTGTGAAATCTAATTCGCTTCCATGTATATTAAGTTATAAGATATCGAGGTTTTTAATGAATACCTGTTTCAGTTTTGATCTTTTCCTTATCAAATCATTTGAAGTCATACAGTAGCATTTAGTATGCCATTCAGTTATTTGTATGCACAAATTTAATTGAATATGTCTATTTATAGCTTGACAGTTTTTAATGAAAATATTCCTTTAATGTGTGTTCAGAATCGTATCTCTCAGCCTCGGCTAAAATGTCCTTTATTTGCCAGTGCAATGATGTGGTGTTTCTCTTGCAGAGGATGGAAATTTTCCATGGCAACGCAGGTAGCCATGCAGAATTCAGGCTCGTACTCCATTGCACAATTCCAGTCTCGCATGATCAGGTACGCCGGTTGTTCAATCAGCTTTTTTTATGTCCTCTAGTGAAACCAATCTGTTTTCCTGATGGGGCCACCTCTGGCGCAGTGATGGGACTGGGTTATTTTTGTTGCTGTTCGCAATTTTCTTATAGCGTTGCTGATGGATTCCTGTCTTTTAAATTGCATCATAATACGGAGAAGCAAATCTTGAATAGATTTTGATATGTTTGTCAGAATAAGCTATCCAACTGTAACACATGATGTTGTTTTTGTGGCTTTAGATGGTACTAGATCCCATTTTGTGGTGCAGAAAAACTGCTGAGCTCATCTCATTGTTATCTGCTCTTGCTAGATGGGCCAAGCTGAGAATCAACATGCTGCCGGCCACCATCATCGAGCCCATCTCTGAGTGCTTTGTGGCCAGTCTTCTCATCGGCTGGGCCGCCCACCATGTGTTTCGCTGGGACATCATGGTGTTTTTCCTGTGCCATTGCCTGGCCTGGTTCATTTCGGATTACATCCAGCTGAGAGGAATACAGGTGAGACACAATACACAGCCAAATTTACACTTTATTTTAAGGTCCAATTCTCGCTATTAACAAACCATTAACTACGACTTTTGATTCTTAATTTGCTGCTTATTAATAGTTAAGTTTAGGTATTAGGTGCAGAATAAGTGCTTTATACGTACTAATAAACAGCCAGTATGTTACTAATAGGCATGCTAATAAGCAACTAGTTAATAGTGAGAGTTGGTCCCTAAACTAAAGTGTTACCCAAACTTAAGCTCTGGCTCCTTTCTGGACCATTTTTGACAATCCATTCAATTCCCAATGGAGCCTTGCTCAATTGTTTCCGGGTTGAATTCCAATCCCAACCTCATTCTACTCAGAAATGAAAGATTTCTTGTTTGACATCCAATCAACTCTCTGAGGAAATTTCATGAAGAGATGGTTTTCATGTTCAACTCTTCTTGGCTTCTTAAAGCCATTTTATCTTGAACTGTAGCATTTGTCGGTTCTTGTTGTAATTCTCCTTTTTTCCTCAAAGGGCGGCCCTCCATCCTTCTCCAAGCTGGACTACGCAGTGGCCTGGTTCATCAGGGAGTCCATGACAATTCAGATTTTCTTGTCCGCTCTTTGGGACCCCACCATCAGCTGGAGGGCGGGACGCTACCGATTGCGTTGCGGAGGTACGGCAGAGGAAATCTTGGATGTTTAAATGGCACCGTGTGCCTGGGACTATGCACTGATGTGTACATGGACACAGAACTGAGAAGATGTGGGCGCAGATGGACAAACGAACTGCAACTTTTTTTTGTTTTGGGTTTTATTCCAACTTCTGATAGTTTTTAACCTGTGACTTTAGCAAATAGATTATTTATGTCCTTGGTGCTTTTTTTGTTTTCCTGTGCGGTCTCTTGACAATTGAGACCTCGTTCTAGATGAGCCAAAAGTTTTGAAGAAGAGAACTTGTGTGGAAACTATGTCTGGCGAGGAGGCGGCACTTCAGCGGGCATCAGTAACCCTGATAAAAACGTATCTAAATGTAACTTTTTTTTCTTTTCTTTTTTTTTTTAAAGGTCCCTGCAACATGTTTAGTGGTAGTTGAACAGCTCTGTATTTCGTGACATTTATAATGAGTTGGATGAACAGTACAGTTTTTAACGATAATAGTGGGGTGGAGAATGACTGAAGCCTTTTAAAATGGCGCTAGCGCATGAATGGATCACTTGCTTATCACAGTGTTGCTCTCAACATACAGCACTCTTGCCATATTTGATACATTTTTGGACTTCTGAATGCTCGAAACGGATGCACTCAGGTCCATTTTATGTTTACTGGACAGAGCAATATCTTCGGTAGAAGTTATACATAGAGAATTGTGGCATACTGTCGACGACTCTTGTACAGTCTTTGCATTCTCCCTGCAGTATTCGAGCATGAGGTTTACTCCTCAACATGATATCTGCAGATTTAATCGCATATCTTATGAAATTTAGTGCCATTTGAAGAGCAAGCGGTTCTATTGTTATAATAGCATCTATAACGCTTGGCATCTTTAACGCTTTTCTTCAAGGTCTTAATCTTCCCGTGCTTCGTTCTCTGCAGTAGTTGCTCTCGTACCAGGATCAGGGTTTCCTAAAACACACTTCCTGCCCTGCTGCTGTTTGTTTGAGAAGCTGTCAGTATTTTCTTGATGTTTGACTGGATGTAAGTGCATAAATTGTCCAAACATTTCATCCGATGTCATTTCAGTTAGCCCTTAAACCAAATTCTCTTGACGTCAAGCATTTTAGAAGTTAAAGTGTACTCATTTTTTTTTAAACAATTTGGCATGAGTGAGTGTTCAATTTTATATAAACCTTTGCGTTTACACTTTGATGCATTTCAGAATATGACAGTCGCACTCTACTCGTTCGCCATTAACATAAATACTCTTACAGTCAAACAGTATTCACGAAACAACTGACATTCTTCTCCATCTTCCCCTTTTTTTCCACGGTTGTATCTCGAGGAACTGCTTATTTTTTTTGTTTTGTACTGCTACCAGTTTGTTGTTAAACCGCTTTTTCTGCATTTTCCTCATTTCTTGACTCTTGCTGCTATTCGTTCATAAATCATACCGCTGATCGTGAGCAACCCATGCCAGCACTGGCAGTATTGTTTAACAGATAACCTACTCGTTCACCTGAACTGTTCAAGCCTTGTTGTTATTTTAAAACCATAATATGTGATTCAGAAAAAAAGCCGTGTGCATGTGTCTTCATATTCCATCAGCTGCCATTTAGGAAGTACTAAACACTGTTTTAGCCCAATGCCAACCCTCCATTGTTTGTGTGTTTGTTCTGGTGTTGGTTTATTACTTCTCATTTGAATACATCTGATTTTGTTCTACTGAACGCTTTGGGCTAACTATTGGAAATAAACTGTGTTTTGTGCATGAGGCCACGGAATGAATGCCATTTGTTCGTAACATGGCAGTTGAAGTATTAACAGTTGGGGATCAATCAATTAGCAATAATCATATACATTATTAGTTTTACTCTATTCAGGCTGTGAAACGAACTCAAGCTTCCAAACCCATTTCTGTGTCCATTTGTGGTATAATTAACATTTCAGATTTAGTTGACCGTTACGCATTGATCATACCTCAGTGGGCCTCATTCATAAAACACGAACAGAGTTTTTGTGAAATCATTCTTACGTAAGCTACATGTGAAACCAGTTACATTGAATAACTGGTAAAACTATTCTTCTGTAAATTGGAATTGGTTTTTACAAATTATTCAATTGAAGGTAACAATTTTGGTTTTATTATTCAGTTTGGTGTGTCAGTTTATGCAAACAAGGTTTTGCGAATTATTCCAATAATTCTTTAGTAAACCGTTGCACTGAATTGAATAATTTAATCAATTCTTGCATAATATAGATTGAATAATTAGTTCAAACCATTCTTGCATAAACGATCGCATGAATTCTGTGCTACAATTATATAATAATGGTCTCGGCATAACTTAAAAACGGTTTTATGAATGACTAAGAAATTAATTCTGCTTTTGAATAAGGCCCGATGTGATGTAGTTCTGCACCATTGATCAAACCGAATGTACCTTCGCATGAACATGTGACGATAACGTTTTTTCATCGTCTATCGTAACGCCTGAAACACCACCGTAGAAACTTTAGGGAATGGGAAAGCTGGCATTTTCTGCAACTGTGCTTTTGAATAAGGCCCGATGTGATGTAGTTCTGCACCATTGATAAAACCGAATGTACCTTCGCATGAACATGTGACGATAACGTTTTTTCATCGTCTATCGTAACGCCTGAAACACCACCGTAGAAACTTTAGGGAATGGGAAAGCTGGCATTTTCTGCAACTGTTCTTCAAGTTCCTCTCTTTTGACTTTCAGTCGTATCTGCTTATTAAATATATGTGAAATAGTGTCAAAAAGAAACCACCTCATTTACGAAAAGTCTACGAATGCACTGTAAATTTCCCATTGAGACTTTTCCCCTCTTCGTGTGGCTGTGAGAGAATGCTGCTGAATGCAGAAATATTGCCTTTTTTGATAAGTCAATTCTGAAAGGATTGCATTATCGTAACGTTCTGTGGGGAACTGGACTTTTTTTTTTTCCGTGAGTGTACAGTTGTATGTTTGTCGGATTAACATGTTTTGTGAAAGACTGGTGACCTGTGTGGTGCCATGTGGATGTGAGAAAATGTGCATTTACTTAAAACAAGTAACGCAGAACGGTTGAGAAATTGGAAACTGGGCCGCATTTACAGGATCTGAAACAATATGATAGTGAGCTGCCTAAACAGTCTCAAAATATCTCGAGACAAAGCCAGTTTGAGTTTAAGTGTCATATCCTGTGCTAGTACTTTACAGTTGCGACATTTCACTCTTTTAAATGATCTTTCTTTACTACAGCCTTGGACTCAAAGAGACCGAGAGAAACTACTACTACATGTTTACCATACGGTCATCAGTCCGAGTAGAAAAAAAGTCTAGTTGTGATCCACCGCTTTTATTTGATGTGCTGTAAAGTTGACAAAAAGTAAGAAAAAAAGCTTTTAATTTGTTTTAAAATAATATGTACAGTTTATTTATGAAGTTTGGTTGATATCCGTTGCATACACTGCTTCCTAAGGCTTAATTTATCAAGTTGTACATTTTTTTTTTTGTTGTTTTTTTTTCTGCAGTGTAAAAGTATGGTTGGACAGACTTCAGTTTTTGAACTTTTGTGTTATTTTGTAGATGTTGTGTACTGTACTCTTGATGCTGAATGCGTAATCCACAGCTGGAAACTGTGCCATTACAGAGAAATTAAAGCTTTATCAAGCAATATAAGAAGTGCGTGTTTCAGCTCGAATCTGTTGTGTGTGTGATCCTCATTGTTACGTTTAGAGTAGTTTTAGTAGTTTGTGGTTGGCTGCATTAGCAATACAATAGTTTCTTTCAAAGCAATGGAAGTCAGCTCCCTGCCCCTCTGTCTATGACTTCCTGTGTGTTTGAGTTTCTGTGCCACCATTCATTCACCACATCACATGTCTGAAACTGTAAAATGCAAAATCATCCACAGGATCTAGGCATGACTTTGTTACTTGGTATATCATTTAAAGTTCGAAGAAAACTCATTTTATGGACGCTGATAAACAATGTACGTGTTAAAAACCCTGACCTTAAAAATTAGGCATTTGGTGTTTAAGCTTCACTGCACTGTTGTTAAAACTGGGCAGATTACTTACAAATTATAGTCCGTGATTACGGATTACGTGATGAAAACTGTAGTTAGTATTCTGACTAGTTTTTGGATTACTTTTTTTATTATGTTTTAAACGTATCATATGGATATAAAAAAGCAATGAGAAAGAAATGCATTCTATTTTTGATACCAACATCATAAAATGCATTAAACATTACATTAAATCAACAGTTACTGAGGGTCAGTGGTTATGATGATGATGATGATGATAACTGTGTTTAGTAACTTGTATAAATATTTGTTTCATACATGGTCTAATTGCTTGAGAGGTGCTAAATGGTATGGCACACAGTAGGATTTTTTAAAAGGAAAATTTACAAGGGAAAAAAAAGAATAAACTAATATGTAATCATTGACTTTCACTGTATGGATGAAACCGTTCAAAATCTCTTCCTTTGTGTTCAGCAGAAGAAAAAAATTATACAAGTTTGGAATAATGTGCGAGGGTAAGTAACTCTTATTTTTTCAGAACGGTGCAATGGTGTGTTTTAATGGTAAAATGCTTGGTATTTGGCTGGTATTTTCTATTGCATCATTTCCTGTTGCCCCCATCACTTGATTTGATGTCATTGCTTTTGATCAATCTGATGTCAGCCCAGTAGTTTCGGGTGCGTCCCGTGTAAATAATGGTGTTACAGCAGTGCAAATAAAGGCTGAGGGATGTGAGTGTGCTGGTGGTCAGTGCTCTGTGTTTGCTGGGCTGTGTGATTCTCTACTAACACAAGCGTTACCAACCATCTGCTCTCCCAGTCCTCCGTCAGTGTTTCACAAGCAAAATCCCTGCTAAATCCCAAAACACAAGCAATCCCTGCTATTCGAAATATTCCTGCATCCTGAGGCTGGAGCTGCAGTTTATGTAGCGCATGTCTGACTGTTGTGTCTCTTTGTGTTATCTGCTGCATTATCAACTCTGTGTTTTTGCCTGCAGGATGCCTGTCAGTGCTTATCTCATAGCAGCCCACTATTCGGGGAACAGGGCATGGATGGAGATCAGGCGCCACGAGAAGAAAGATGGCATCTTGCTGACAACTCACTATTACTTCCTATAGGCTTTACTAACATGTTTTTAACATGTAAGCGCCGCTTAAAAGTTGACTGTACAGAGTTGTGTGTTTAAATATTCATATTGATGCATTATTGCATTCTACCATGGCTGTAATGAGTTCAATAAAAATACAATTGAAGGTTTATAGAGAGTTGATTAATATTTATTGTTTTGTTGAGCTTAATACTATTCACTAGGGATTTTGAAAAACATAAGTTTTCAAATGGACATTTATTTCTGCATACAATACATAAATCAGTCTAATAAAACACTGGGTGGTCTGAAAAAAAGAATGAGTTGTTTATCTATTTTTAGCCAGCTTACGGAACTGGAAGTTCCACAGTAAACGTTGAACTGATGAGCAATGTATTCAACTCATGCAACAAGATTTTTTTGAATGGGATATCTTATGATATGTCTCCTGAATTATTTAGTAAGTGTACACATTTAATAATCATAAATGTATATATATAGCTGCAAGCAGCAATTATCAGGGTTCAAGTGCTTTCATTTAAGATGTATAGGCTTTTGGGTATATTCGGATAAACAACCCTGTTATAGCTACCCAAAGAGAATTATTGATCTAAAGAGTCCAGAGAATCGTGCTGCAGTGGTTTTATTGAGATTGAGTGAAAAAACCTTGGACTAGTTCACAAAAGTAGGTTTTTTACATAATCGAGAATATTTTAACGAACTATTTGATTGACAGCAGTGGTTCTTGAGGCAAGGTTGCTCAGTATGAGAAGATCTATCAAATTATATGAATATTGTGTGGATGTGTGAAACCATGTGATTACAGAGGTGTAAAACTCATTAGCACCACCTAGTGGCCGGTCTTTCAAAATTCTTACAGACCTTTAGGGCCATGGATTGAACATGCCTATCGAGTTTTGTTCCAGTTGGCCTCTCTTAACCTCGTCTATTAGGTGCTCAAAGTTGATTGGCCGATAACATCCGTGTTGTTTGAGGATGTTTACACGACAACGATGTAGTCAAAAACTGAAAATGTTTTCCCTTGTGTTTTTAAAAAGTTTCACGTATACACAACGTTTTCAAAACGATTCGCGTTTACACATATCCGCGAAAACGCTGTATTACGTATGCCAGGCCAGTAGATGGCGCTGTCACCTTGTTAGTAAATAGTACCTGTAGGGAAGTGACGATTATATGTTGTATATGATGAATATGATATTTCTCCGCTGTTGGTTGTAATATTGGCATAGTAAATCCACACTTTACTGAAGAAGCGTTAGCAAACTCTTAAGCAGCAACAACAGTACTATATACTCCACCATTGTTGTGTATGTTTGTCCGCACTTGCCTTTAAAATCGGCACGTACTGCGCATGTCTACATACCTAACACCTACTACAAACAAAAAAAACCTAACATGTACTACGCACGCGCATGACGTCACTGTTATCAAAGATGCCCGCACTGGGTGTTTACACGGAAACGATAACGGTGGCGTTTTCAAAAACTTGCACTTGTAATATTGGCATAGTAAATCCACACTTTACTGAAGAAGCGTTAGCAAACTCTTGAGCAGCAACAACAGTACTATATACTCCACCATTGTTGTGTATGTTTGTCCGCGCTTGCCTTTAAAATCGGCACGTACTGCGCATGTCTACATACCTAACACCTACTACAAACAAAAAAAAACCTAACATGTACTAATAAACCTAATATGCATTTTCAGTCCCCAAAACGCTGTTGTCGTGTAAATGAACAGGCAAAACGCACAAAAAAATTACCGTTTTTGGCTGAAAACGTTGTCGTGTAAATGGCCCCGGAGATACGTAAATGTCCTCACAGACACTTGTGGCACTTTAGATAAAGACATGGCACACCAATTTTCAAGCCAATCGGACCAACGAGTGCGTAGTTATAGCCATTTTATATTTTTCCTGTTATAGCGCCACCAAGTGGCAAAACTCTGCATTTTGGTGAGTTTGGCGAAAATATCTTTTTCCATTCAAGAGTTATAGGCATTTTAGTAAAAGTGTCTTTGCCCCTTACAAACGTTTTGGCATACCGCATTATTGCATTCTACCATGGCTGTAATGAGTTCAATAAAAATACAATTGAAGGTTTATAGAGAGTTGATTAATATTTATTGTTTTGTTGAGCTTAATACTATTCACTAGGGATTTTGAAAAACATAAGTTTTCAAATGGACATTTATTTCTGCATACAATACATAAATCAGTCTAATAAAACACTGGGTGGTCTGAAAAAAAGAATGAGTTGTTTATCTATTTTTAGCCAGCTTACGGAACTGGAAGTTCCACAGTAAACGTTGAACTGATGAGCAATGTATTCAACTCATGCAACAAGATTTTTTTGAATGGGATATCTTATGATATGTCTCCTGAATTATTTAGTAAGTGTACACATTTAATAATCATAAATGTATATATATAGCTGCAAGCAGCAATTATCAGGGTTCAAGTGCTTTCATTTAAGATGTATAGGCTTTTGGGTATATTCGGATAAACAACCCTGTTATAGCTACCCAAAGAGAATTATTGATCTAAAGAGTCCAGAGAATCGTGCTGCAGTGGTTTTATTGAGATTGAGTGAAAAAACCTTGGACTAGTTCACAAAAGTAGGTTTTTTACATAATCGAGAATATTTTAACGAACTATTTGATTGACAGCAGTGGTTCTTGAGGCAAGGTTGCTCAGTATGAGAAGATCTATCAAATTATATGAATATTGTGTGGATGTGTGAAACCATGTGATTACAGAGGTGTAAAACTCATTAGCACCACCTAGTGGCCGGTCTTTCAAAATTCTTACAGACCTTTAGGGCCATGGATTGAACATGCCTATCGAGTTTTGTTCCAGTTGGCCTCTCTTAACCTCGTCTATTAGGTGCTCAAAGTTGATTGGCCGATAACATCCGTGTTGTTTGAGGATGTTTACACGACAACGATGTAGTCAAAAACTGAAAATGTTTTCCCTTGTGTTTTTAAAAAGTTTCACGTATACACAACGTTTTCAAAACGATTCGCGTTTACACATATCCGCGAAAACGCTGTATTACGTATGCCAGGCCAGTAGATGGCGCTGTCACCTTGTTAGTAAATAGTACCTGTAGGGAAGTGACGATTATATGTTGTATATGATGAATATGATATTTCTCCGCTGTTGGTTGTAATATTGGCATAGTAAATCCACACTTTACTGAAGAAGCGTTAGCAAACTCTTAAGCAGCAACAACAGTACTATATACTCCACCATTGTTGTGTATGTTTGTCCGCGCTTGCCTTTAAAATCGGCACGTACTGCGCATGTCTACATACCTAACACCTACTACAAACAAAAAAAACCTAACATGTACTACGCACGCGCATGACGTCACTGTTATCAAAGATGCCCGCACTGGGTGTTTACACGGAAACGATAACGGTGGCGTTTTCAAAAACTTGCACTTTGAAACCAGTTTTCAAAAATATGCATTTTCAGTCCCCAAAACGCTGTTGTCGTGTAAATGAACAGGCAAAACGCACAAAAAAATTACCGTTTTTGGCTGAAAACGTTGTCGTGTAAATGGCCCCGGAGATACGTAAATGTCCTCACAGACACTTGTGGCACTTTAGATAAAGACATGGCACACCAATTTTCAAGCCAATCGGACCAACGAGTGCGTAGTTATAGCCATTTTATATTTTTCCTGTTATAGCGCCACCAAGTGGCAAAACTCTGCATTTTGGTGAGTTTGGCGAAAATATCTCTTTCCATTCAAGAGTTATAGGCATTTTAGTAAAAGTGTCTTTGCCCCTTACAAACGTTTTGGCATACCGTCGCAACAGCGAGTCGAAATTTCTACTTTTTTTGATAATTGTTGACGTTCACTCTCCAGAGAATCTTTCTGCACTGGTTTGTTTCAGATCGGGTGAAAAACCTAGGAGTAGTCCGCAAAAGTTTTTCCAAAATATCTGAAAATTAAAGAGTGATAATCGATTCTGACGTGAGCCTAGGATTCCAAATAAGACACTTAAGTCTGTGACTAATGGTTTGGGAGTTATGAGCAATTTCGTATTTTTGATCGCTGTAGCGCCACCATATCCAGTTTCTAGGTTGTTTTAAAAGATTGTTACACCACTAGGGTGTTCCTATTCAGTTCCTAATGCATTCTGAATGGCTGTTTCTACATTGGTTGGGTGTTGTGGGTGGTTGCCAGGGTGTTGCTGGGCATTCTCAGTGGTTGTTACCATATTGGTAGGCAGTACTGGGTAGATTACTTACAAATTGTAGTCCATTATTGATTCCAAATTAGATGTAATCACTAAACGTACATGTAATCAATAAATACATATTACATTTTAAAATGTAATATAATCTAACTACAAAAACTTTATTTTTGGAAACTGATTATGTACTCCAGATTACATGTAATTGGTTACTGTTGGTGGGGTTTTGTGGGTGGTTGCCACAGTGTTACTAAGCAGTTGCTTAGACATTATCAAAGGTTGTTACATCATTATTAGAGCATTTGGGGTGGTTAGCAAGGTGTTGCTTTGCAGTTCCTAAGGCGTTCTTAATACAGTGTTTTTGATGGTTGCCAGGTTGTTCCTTTCCAGTTGTTACACTGTTACTAGATATTGCTATGCCGTTCCCAATGCATTCTGAATGAGTTTCCACATTGGTAGGCTGTTATGGGCAGTTACCAGGGTGTTGCTATGCAGTTCCCAAGGTATTCCCAATGGTTGTTACCACTTCGGTGGGGTGTAGTTTGTGGTTGTCAAGGTGTTAAATATGCAGTTGCTAAGTTGTTTGAAAGAAGTTGTTACACCATTACTCAGGTATTGTTGCTGGTCCTAAATTGTTGCAGTTGATAAGGCATTCTGAATGGTTGTTAACACATTGCTAGAGTTGCCAGGGCATTGCTATGCATTTAAGTTTAGCTAAACTGTGACTGTTAAGGTGTTCTGATTGGCTGTTTTTGTGTTGCTAGGGTGTTATGGGTTGTTGGTAGGCCATTGCTATGCAGTTGGGCTCTGAAGGTGCTCTAAATGGTTATTACAGAGAGTGTTGTGGGAGGTTACAAGTGTGCTGTGAAACAGTTGGTGCTCTGAATGGAGTCATTGCAATGCTAAGGTGTCTCCCAGGGTGTTTTGGGTGGCTGCTAGATGGTTGCTTACTAGCCCGAAAGTGTCCCCACCCTAGTTTCGTTGATATTCTGTTCTCTAGATATGGCTTGATTCCTCCTGCAAATCTAAGGATTGTTTTCTGCCATTGTTGATACTGTGTGTAAAGGCGTGTAGTGATTCAGTTGCACAACAACATTTATCTTCTCTTAACAGTCAATGATAGGCTTATTCATTGCGGTGTCAAGGCAGTTGTGTTTGGCCCTGTGAATAAACACTTCAGATCACTGACACAAGGTCAACAATTATAATGGTCAACCTCAATTATGCAGTAACCAAAGTCTTCAAGAAGATTTCTATAAATAACTCAAAGACGATTCTAGTGAAAGTTCCAGTCCAGTCTTCACTGGGTCCAGAGTGCACCTAACTCAATAGCTAACTAGGATCAAAACAAACCTTATCAATGTTATCTTAAGGGCTTTGTAAATTTTCCACATGTAATTGCTCTCTAAATAAATCTGAGGGTGTGTAATTGTTCACTAAACTGGTTATTGCATAATTGACTGTGAGCTTCCAAACATACAGAAAAACTCTCCTCTTAGCACTAGCTGATAAACACACCCCATCTTGACTGTCTGCTGCAAGAAAATAGCTGTTTTACATAAAATCACAGACTGTCTGTCAGTATGCTAGATAGAGGAGTCCAGGATTATCAGTTGTTACAGTATTGCACAGGCAGCGGCGTCTGCTCTGAGTCTCTGGGTAGGTGCCAGGGCACAGAGAGGTGCTGCTGAAGCTGAAGTGTCTGAGTACAGCTCTGCAGGCAGGACTGCTGCCTGCTCGACAGCTTCCTCTCCACATGAATGCTTCTCTTTGTTGGACTCGTCCCATCATCCAATCAGCTCACTCTTAAGATTAAGGGACATGATCCAGAAAACCTCAGCTGCTCTCTGGCTAAGAAACCTACTGTCAAACTCAAAACTTGTCCTATCATCCAATCAACTATCTATCTATCTATCTATCTATCTATCTATCTGTCTGCTTTATCTATCTATCTATCTATCTATCTGTTTGTCCATCCGTCCATCTAATCTGTCTTATTGTCTGTCTGTCATACAGAAAGAAAGATCTGTCTATTTGTCTGCCTGTTTGTCAGCAATTCAGAAATATTGTTGTGTCTTCAATTGTGTGTCACAATGATTACTGTGACCAAAGAATCACTTGTGTTCAGTGACAGACATGTGTGCCAAAGCATAATGCCCCATCATCAACTGCTCTTGAGTCGGTGGGTTAAATTCCTTTCCAGAAGGCTGGATCGGTTTTCACAGACCCTGAGTGCTCTGAAGCCCTCGTGCAGGGTAGGTCTCATTTCAAACCAATTTCTCCTCGCCCACACATCCTTGAAATACAGTGCAGCTAATTAACAGCAGCATATGAGTGGCATGCTAGTGCAACATCACCACCGGCAGAAACACTCCACATTCAAGGGGTTCTTGTGACTTACAGGGATAAGCATTGATTTTTAGCATTGCTGTGTTAAAAAGCAATTCTGAGATGTTTCAATAAGCATTGACAAGAGATCAAATGCAAATGCAAATGCATATTAAACTATAAATCTACTCTTAAGGTTTCAAATGAAATACATCTGTTGCAATGCACAGACTTAAACTCCTATCATGTGCGGATGTGACTATGCATGAGTGGTTTCCACCAATGCGAGAATATGCAGCAAAATACTTTGGAGTACTTGTGTAATGTGAATGAATGGGGTTTTGGGTCTTGGCTGCTGCTGTTACGAGTCCGGAGGGGATGACTTTCACATGATGTCTTTGAGCTTATGGAGGTCATGGGATGTATGGCACTAGTAGTTTTCCCCTGCCTATTACCAGAATAAAAATGTAAGGAATCTAGGGCTACGAGCTCACATGTCACCTTAGTTTCACTGCTATGAGGATTAACCCTGTTTTGCAAAGTTACACAACACCTATGTTCGGAATAGCATGCTACCACACTGTTCCCACCATTTCTGCAGCAAGTATGCTTAGCAAAGTATGCAAATGTTTGTTATGGTTGGAACACACAGATGGGCTCCTACATTGGCATGGTGTACACAATGCATTGTGCTAAACTTCACCTTCAATTTCCAGTATGAGGGATGAACTGAAAGTAATATCAGCAGCGATTTTTTACTTCCTCCTTTTTTAGATGGGATTCCTAATATTTAAGATTTTTTTAAAAACAAATATAAATTAAAAATACAAAATAACTAGTTAAGCCACATGGAACATACTGAAGTCATGTGACAATGTAGCAAACTATTGCTACTATTATTGTTGCATGCATAATTTTATTTAGAAATAAAAACATGTATACAGTGAAGTATTCAGGAAGTATGCCATGCTTTTATGGCAGTTTGAATAAAGCCACTAGCTTGACAAACAAATGTAATTTGACCTTTAAATATTTGCCAAAATTCATGTATTTTTGGGTTAAACTGTTTTTATTTTTACAGTTACTTAATGGACCTTACTGGAGATTTATTTATTCATTTTTAAAATTATTTAAAATTAGTTTTCATTTCTTTTTTAATATATATTTACTGTTGCCAAAAGTTACTATAAATAATTTTTTTTAAATTATAAAAATGTATATAATTTAATCATATTACTTATATGTATTATATATATATATATATATATATATATATATATATATATATATGTATTATATATATATGTATTATGTACACATATATATAATGTTTATAATTTTGTTCAGTGTATATTATATATTATACTTATTACTTATAAAACCTCTTATTTAATTACATTATTAAAAAATTTTAATTTAATTTTAATTATGTAAAATTTAAATTTTAATTATTTTTTTATATTTTATTTTTAAGTACTTTAAGTAAATATATATACAGTGGGTACGGAAAGTATTCAGACCCCCTTATATATATATATATATATATATATATATATATAATTTAATAATATTAGAATACATATGTGCAATGTGTCATATACATAATATATATAATTTTAAAAATTGTATTTTAATTTATTGTTAATTACTTTTTCTGATAAAATGTAGTTTTTATTTTAAAATTGATTTTTTATTTTGCTGATTTTGTGACTAATCTAGTTCAAGTTGTCTGCTTGGACAAAACAAGTCAGTGTTTGTAAACTAACTTTGTGTCTGAATTCTTTGTTGCTTTGTCCTCATTTTTTCTCGTAAGTGTCATATTCTGTCTGCACATTGCCGTTAGTACGCTAGTGTCTCTGAATGCCTGTTTGGATCTCAGTGTGGATAAGAGCAGGTGAGGCTTCAGACGGAGGCAAAGGTAATGTAATCTGGGTGTGGCGTCCATCTTTCACACACACATAGAGGTATCTTTGTCTCATCTCGCAACTGTCTCCACTGGGGAGTGAGAAATCTGAGCTGGCATGTGTGTGCGTGTTGGACACTGGCAGCCCCACTGAGCCATCTGCTGTAGCAATGTGTTACTGTAATTAGGGCTGGATGGCTTGTGTCAGATAAGACTGCTCCTTTACAGCTCCGTCTCCTGCAGCTGCACATGCTATCAACTGAACAACACATGACCGGCGGCCGTACACACACTTCTGATCAGCCAGTTAAAGGATCTCATTGCAGGCAGAATCATCATTTCCATCACACCCACAAATGACCTATTTTGTCATGATTTACTCGCCCTCATACGTAAAAGGAGTGATTTTGAAGAATGTCTTGGCTGCTCTTTTCCAAACAATGAAAGTGGCTGGCGATTCTAAGCTTTAATGTCAAAAAAGTGCCATAATATCGTAGCAGTAACAAAATGATTTATGCTTTTGATACACTGCCATGAGAGTCCGCAGGGATCCTTTCTGTTATAGTGTTTCATCTTTTATTTTATTTATCTTTTCGTGTATGTTTTCATGTGTTGGTTGGTTCACATGAATTTAACTCGGTGGACAGAAGTTTTATACGTATTCATTTATTAACTAAACATATTAAATTTTGCTAAAACATTTTTAAATAAACTACCAATTAAAAAGTCTGCAATGCTCACCAAGGCTGCATTTATTTAATGAAAATACAGTAAAATAATAATATTGTGAAATAATATTACAAATTAAAATAACTTTTTTTCTATTTTAATATATTGTAAAATGTAATTTATTGCTGTGATCAAAACTGAATTTTCAGCAGCTTTACTCCAGTCTTCAGTCTCACATGATTCTTCAGAAATCATATGCTGATTTAATGCTCAAGAAAATTGTTGTTATTATTATTAGTTGAAACGGTGCTGCTTAAGATATTTCTGGAAATGTTAAAAAACAGCATTTATTTAAAATAAAATTTGTTTTCTAATAAAGTATATGTCTTAACTGTCAATTTTGATTACTTTAATGCACCTGTGCTGGATAAAAGTATTAATTTCTTAAAAATATATAAAATAATAATCTTATTGACAAAAACAAAATGAGTATATTATAGTTCTATTTGATTTAGATTTGATAAATAATATTTTTTTCTAATAAAATAATAACATTTTATTAATAATAACATGCAAAACATCTTAAAAGGTTTTCTTGTCAAGAGACTTTTTTTTTTGTCATTGTGATATCAGGAAAAAAATCTAAAAAAAATCTAAATCAATCCCAATTAATTTATTATAATCATGCTGATGTGTATTCAAGTCAGTGTATTTATAAATTGCATTCTGAAGTTTTTTTTTATTATTGTGATTAACTAAATAATTAAACTTAGATCTGTTCTGGCTTGAAATAGTGCTCTAGTAACATGGCCTGATTTAATGATGATGTGCCTGCAAAGTCTCATACCTGAACTTAATGATCTTGATGCTTTAAGGCACTCGTGTGAGTCTTTCACAAGCTCCCGGCTGCAGCCTGCGGCGACATATATTAGGATGCATCAGTACTCTGGATCCAAAGCACTCATTCATCTTCATTTGCAGGAAACACGATTCAACATCAGGGATGAAGGTCTGGCATGAGGGATTGGACATGCTATATTCCTGTAGTCAACATAAATAATGTTTGCTACTTTACAAACAGGTCTGTTAACAATAAACATGCTGAACTTGCGTGACAGAGATGGAGGAGGCAACTTAAGGAAATGAATCTTAAATAGAACTCTCAAAGGAAATTAAAATGTGTGCTTTTATTGAAGCTCATTGGTGCATCTAGTTTCTTCACCTTTTTGGCAGTTTCTGATGTGGAAAATGACCATATCTACAGCATCAGCCATAATTTATACATTAATACGAAGCTTCTTTACATGAGCATGTGAGAAATGCTCAAGGGAGGTCTGTTTTATCTTCATTGCACCTCTGCAGGTCGTTTTGGCATTTAAGTTGAAGCTGAAAACATCATATTTCATATTTTCCAGGTAGTTTATTGAGGATAATCTTATGAGAAAACAATGCACTTAGTGTAACGTGACATTTAACTTGCAGATAGCGTAAGCAGATACATCAAACTGTTTTGTGCAAAATGCAAAGATGTATTTTTAGTTTAAATCATTTTATAAAAGACAAGTAATTTCATTCATCTTCCTTAATTGGCTGGAATTACCTTTGTGTGTGTTCTGCTGCCCTCTAGTGGTCTAATGAGCCGCCTCCTCATAACCTCACACGAGTTAAAGAATTGTATTTAAGCATATACGATATCTAAGTTGTATCCAACTGTAACGTTTTAAACAGTATGCTACATTGTTGTCATGATCGTTATTCATTACATTATGCCATCGTTATCATGTCATAAATAACCTTCGACATTTGTGAAAATGTCTTTACTTTTGGCAGTTCAATCAAATGACAAGTAAATTTGTCTCTGAATTAACTTAGCCTACTTAATTCCAGTTCATTTGCCACAGAATGAAGTGGCACTTTTTTTTAAACATTTATTTCTCTGCTCTTTTGAAAGCTAGCACTGTATCCACAATCAACTCAGCCCCATCATGCGTGTTTGCTTACTCATTAATTTACATTCTCTGCTTTATAATGGCTTCTAATACAACATTAGCCTACTTCCTGATCGCAAAAGCTATTTTCCTGTAAGGAAGTAAACAAGTCCTGAAAGGTTACATCAGGGTATAAGTATGCACTGCTTTCTTACCAGGTTGCGTTCCAAGTGTTTATCACGATGCTAAAGCAATGTTATATTAAGCAGTTTTGCTAAATGCCTTAAAGGGACAGTTCAGCAAAAAAATAAAAATTCTGTCATTTCCATGCGTCCTGTCAGACCTGCGTGACTTACTTTCTTCTGTGGAACACAAAAGAAAAGGTTTTGAAAAATGAAAGGCTGAAGTTGGAATTTCTGAGGGAACCTTTTTTTTTGTAGTACCTTCCCGTACAGAGTTAAAGGGATAGTTTACCCAAAAATTTAAATATGCTGTTAATTTACTCACCCTCAGGCCATGATGGGTGACATTTTTTCCATCAGTAGAACAGTAATAAAAAGCCTGGCAAGTCTGATTCTTTGCCGTGAACTGGTTCATTCAGACAGTTTGTTCAAATAACCGATTCACCAGTTCATTTACGTAATCACGCAATGATGTAACATACGGAAATCTATTATTAAAGCACCCAATAATGATGTGAAACATGATTTACATGTTATTTTATATAAACAATAAGAAACAAACTTCAATCTCGCCCCGTCATTTAAGTGCTGGGTTCACTCATGCGCATATCAGCAGCGAGTTCATCGTAAAATCATATATGCCGGTATTTCGGCTTAATTTGAGTGACTGTCAGGCATCCGAAAGTGAATTTTGATTGAGCAACTTGTAGAGCTGTGCTAACTCAATTCAGTCCGATTTGGTAAATTCAGTTCATCTAGCTCACTAAAAAGAGCCAGTTCAAAAGAATGATTCGTTTGTGAACTAGACATCACTCTGGACCGTTTGTCTGAGGCTCTGGATTACAGGTAATAATGTTGTATATCCACCTTATTCCTAAACACGTAAGTAAGCCTATATGGACAAGCCTTCTGGTTCATTAGCCGCTATAGGGAAATAACGAGAAGAATAACAATGTGCAGTAAACGGTAAAACTGCTTGCACTACAAACCAGTGTGTTCATAATGAAGATAATACACTAAAATAATATGATAAGACACACCAATTTGCAATTTGGTTTTGTATAGCTAAAAATAGCTTGGAAGCAAATAAGACCGGAAGCAAGACCCATAAAATTTACAAATTGCAAATTTACATTTTTACGGGAAGAATAAGGTTATAGTTTCTTGCGCAGACCGACTGTTTCGCTTCATAAGACTTCAATATATCATCAGGAGACACGGGTATTAAAGGGGTCATATGATGCTATTTCAAGTTTTCCTTTCTCTTTGGAGTGTTACAAGCTCTTGGTGCTTAAAGAAGATCTGTAAAGTTGCAAAGACTAAAGTCTCAAATCCAAAGAGTTATTCTTTATAAAAGTTAAGAGTCAGCCACGCCTACCTAAAACGCCTCGTTCTAACACGCCCCCACATGTCTACATCACTATGTGGAAATATTAGCATTGTGCGGCCCAAATAGCCTACCTAAAACGCCTCGTTCTAACACGCCCCCACATATCTACATCACGATGTGGAAATATTAGCATTGTGCGGCCCAAATATCCACGCAAAGAAAGAAGTTACAATAATGTACCGTATTTGAAAAATAATGTGTTTTTTGAACATTAAAGCATGTCAACATATTCTGTTACACCAAATACACAAAATAATGATCTTTAAAATAGCATCATATGACCCCTTTAATTGTGTTGCCCGATGTTTTTTAGTTTTTTTTTGACTCTCAAAATAAGGGTAGCGTTGACTTTTGCATTTTATGAATCACCAACCAGAGTTTCAGCTAAACATCTTCTTTAATGTTCTACTCAAGAAAAAAAGTCACATACATCTTGGATGGCCTGAGGGTGAGTAAATTAACAATTTTTAATTTTTTGGGTGAACTATTCCTTTAATCCGAGCAGGTTTAGACAGAACAGCAGATAGCAGAGTGAGAGTTAGTAATAAGCACAAGAGGTTAGAGGAGGAGGAAAGTTACAACCATTCAGTACTCTTACAAACACAGACCATTCTCTCTTCAGATACAGGCACTGAAGAAGCACAGCTGTGTTTGCGGAGCACTGAACACGGAAGGAAATCTGCTGAATTAAGGACACATCCGGAAGGAAAGACATGAAGACGCAGAGGACATAGGAAAGTACAGATGTCATGACATTTATTCAAGGCATGCTACAATTAAAGTTGATTAGGAAAAACGTCAGCAGGGTGGGTAATAAGAATAAGAATAATAACTCTAATAATGAGTATGCATAATAATAAGCCATTCATAAACACAAAAAAAACCCCACTTTCTACAAAAAAATACAAAGAAAATCTCCACTCAATCATGCACTGCAAAAATTAGAAAATATGTTTCTTTAATAGTTTATCTTCTATTTGCATTTATTACATCAAACTCATAAACTGGATACGCTCATGTCTCTCCCCAATTCCCACAAGTCACATAAACGGCTTTACAAATGAAAGCTGGTACTGGTATGATATCAAAATACAGAAGACAAATTGTGTTTTTATGTTAATTGCCATAAATATAAAAACCAGTTCATATTGGTGTGTGTGTATCTTGTTCCCCGAAACCATTTTTTGGCCAGGTTAAAAAATAAAATAAAATAAAATAATAAGGGAACACATATGTACAGACAGCATTTGTTTCCTTTTGGTAGTGAAACATTCATAAAAACTATAAATAAGGGTATTTCATTGCGTGTCAAAGCATCCTGAGTTCAACTCAGGCATTTCTGTATGTGCGCTGTGCTTGAGCGACACCTCAGTTTGCTAATTTAGTCTAGCCCCTCCCTTTAATGCAAATTAGACAGTTCAATTAGCATAATTATAGCCCATAAATTTAGTAATGAGAAGAAAATAGAAAGCATTATGGCTGAAATTTAAAGTTTAGCTCGTAAGGGTCAATTGCATTATAATAAAGCAATAAAATATTTCAGTCTGAACAGTGCTGCATTAGTTCCAATTCAATTAAATCCTTTGGTTTCAGTGGTTAGTTTGTCGTTATGGTCTCGTACGTTTTAGAGTAAAGCTTTTTAATGGAGTCGATGACGATATCAGCAAAAAGTGTAAACGCTTATCCGTTTTACAGATCGTGGCATCTATCCGGAGCAGTTCATGAAATACTGAAAGCGAAAGGCGGTTCGAATGAATCCATAACGGCCCGGTAACACATTCAGAATTGCAAATGAGTCTCGTTTGACGGGGGGGAAAGGATATGGCTTGACCTTTCTGAGGGAAACGAACAGAACAGACTGCGGGACACTCGTAACATGATCGAGAGTGGAAAATACAAGAAGTTTGTTGGTTTCTGATATACAGCCAGGAAATAAGTTACAAATAAGCTAGATGAAAGGCACATAAACTTTGGTCCTGCATTATTTGTGACTTTTTCAGTAAAAAACCTGGAAAAAACCATACATGTGTGTAACTGTTCGCGTGAGCGCGGATATCGACGAGAAAATGTCTTACAACACAGCGGAACGTTGTTGCCTGAGTCAAGACGTGGTTGGAAAATGTTACGCTTCGAGAAACAAAAACGAATGACTTCTTGTGACTTCTGTGACACGTTTATGGAGTCTGGCTTTTCTCCTGTTGATAAATAAAAAGCATCGCAGCCTGAAGCAGATCGACTTCACGTCTATTTCGCCTTCTGAGCGCTTCTGACGGACCTGACCTCTAGCGATCGCTCTCGTTGCCGTTCGCACACATCGGTGGATGTTACAGACCCAGAACTGCTGTTGTGAAGAGGCAGAGGGACAGACAACAATCTTGAACCAGTTTTCACACTCTTAATAAAGAAAATCAACAAACCCCCAAAAAAGAACAAAAAGTATCACAACAGAGCAAGAACGAAACAGGCCAAAACCCCTAAAATGAATCAATTATAAGATACAGTAAATAAGATACAACTCCAAAACACACAGGCAGAGGTCTCAGACATCAGCATCACTCCATTGCAAAATGGAAGGCAGACCTGAACACTTAGAGCGAATGCTGTGGGCTTCTGGGTCTCTGTGCGCTCGTTCCGAGGCAAATTTAGACTGATCGTATGTATTAGGAGTTTCATAATCATATTAGAATGACAGAACAGAGATGATATCAAGCAGATCACACTGTATGATATAGTCCAGATATTGATTTCTGAGTGGTCCTTCGCCGGCATCGCATTATGGTTTGTGGGAGGTTGCCAGAATGCTGCTATATGGTTGCTGAGATGTTCGGAGTGGTTTTAATGCATTGCTATGCGGTTGCTAGGGTGCTCTGGTGGTTGCTAGGTGGTTACTTACTGGCCCAAAGTAAAAAGAGCCCACCTCCAAGTCTCAAGATTAGTGGTCGACCCATATAGATTTTTTTGATGGCCGATATCTAAGAGAGCATGGTGGCCGATATAAAGCCGATATATCACCACACTATTTCATTTAAAGATAGTAAAACACATGCATAACAATTGCTCAAATTAAATTTATATTTATTTTACATAATATATCATATTTACTGAATTTTAATTAATAAATATGAAAAAATTAACTTAATTAAAAATAAATCTGTAAAATAAATACTTTTAATTAGATGGTCATTTTTTATGCAGTCAACAAATGCACATTTCAGAGGATCTCACAGCTGAATTCAATCAAATTTGCAAGGTTAGTCAAATTTACTACATACACAAAGAGTATTTTAACTTAAATTAAATGTGTATTTGCTGACACTTGATGAGGAAGTATTACAGTGTTTGCTTTTCTGTTACCAATAATAGAAAAGCAAACGCTATAATACTGTTTAATATGGTACTGTGTAATAATTTATTATTCAGAACTGATAAACTAATGAAGATGGAGAACGGGAGCTGTGTGCGTTTAAGCGCTGACGTTCTCAGCGCTGTCAGAATAAATGTCCCGCGCGCCATCAAAATAAAAGTCTTCTGAAATATCGGGTAAACAGGAATAAAAAAAAGCCAAATATCGGCCGATATATCGGTCGACCACTACTCTAGAAACAACTTGGGTGGCTCCTTTAATGTAAGTCACTGGGATTTTTTTTTTGCCCGTTTTAGCATTTGTCTGGCAAAAAAGTGTGATCACTTAGAAAAGAACAAAAACTTCACAGATGTGCTCTTAACAGCTCAAATTCATACTATTTAATCAGAACAATACGCAAGCTTACAGCAACCTCTGTCTTCGAGCGCAAAATATTTATATCAGAGATCGAGGAAAATTTTTTGGCCTAGAAAGGCGTTATGTAACAATGGTACGCGGGTCTAGCATACATATGTACACACACACACACATACACACACACATCAGCGAGGGAGAATAGAGACCCACAGCATGCTCTGAACATCGTTGAGTTCACCGTTCATTTTTCTAATAAGAGCATTCACAGCACCATACATCATAACTTACATCTCATTTCATATTAAGACCACATGGTACTGAGTCCCCACAAAAATGCACATCTATAAGAGCTACACAACAAAAAAATAAAAAATAAAAATCAAGATCAAAATAAATCAACCCTCTCACCAATCCCACAAAATAGTACATAAGATATTTTAGGTAAAATTTCTAAAACCTATTTGATTATGAACACATAATAAGGCACATAATAAGAAATTAGGTAAATACACAGTAAATATGATTTTTTTTTTCACCATGATTTCTTGAATGATTATAGCGGTACAAAAACCCGATGAGGTTTTAAATTTGATTTTTTTTTTCTCTTCCATAAAAAAGAACAAATTACCAAAAATAAGTAACTTTTTTTTTCTCAAAAAATCTTGACAATCCTTAAGATATATAGACCTGAATAGTTTTGCTTTAAGACTGTAAACTTCAACAAAATTCAGTTTCTTTTGAGAAGTGAAAGCGAAGTTTCGAATCGCTTCAGGTGAAATCAGTCAAAGACAAAAAAAAGTCACTGTCCCTTGCCTTGCATGAACATGAAGATTCTTGATTTATTTCATAACTGTGACTCAAACGGATATTAATAGAGGATATAGCGCACAGGCACAGAAGCTGCTCCCTTTAGATGCTAATCAACAGGTCTACGGTGACCTTCCTTGGAATGTTAAGGCCAGATTTTCACTAAATGAGACAGCGCCTTGCTCGCACACACAAGGGAGTCATCATATATCATCATATATGAGAGAGTCCTGATAAAACCGGTAATAATACACTAGTACTAACTAAACGCATACATATAGAATCAGCTTCTGCATGTGCACACCATTGCCATGTTCCAAAATCTAGTGAGCTGTCTACTTAGACAGCATTTTAAGGCATCACAGGCATGCTCCCGGCACAAAGGCTGTTCCAGCCTTCTAAGATATCTAATTTTGGCCAAAATCTAAGGCAGCATTGCATGCATCCTTTGTGGATAAGGCAATCCCAGAATGCACTGGGAAGCTCATTCAAGATGGTGGGCGAATCAAGGCAAATGTCGATTATGAATAAACATATAATTTCCTGAATACAGAAAAATATACATTTGTTTGATTAAAAATGGTTTATTTTGACTGCAGTGGTGATGTTTCGTATGAGGCCAAATACCCTAAAATTGAATCAACAGAGTTAGATTCAGGAGTTAGCATGTAGCTAAGCTAATGTTGCAATACCTGTGTATAAACATAAAGCACACGTAAATATTGAGCATTTTCTATGTATTTTTACATTTACATAGTGTGTGATATTTGTCGCAGTGCACTGCAACATCTCTAGACTGTCTGTAGTTAATAAAGCCAAAGTTCCAAATTTGTCCATTCGTCTTGTTGTCGGAAGTAGCGCAAAAGCACAGATTACATCAGAAATTGTAACGTAAACAGAAATGGGCTCTTTTTATTTTGTACTGCATTATCAGCTTCGCAACATGCAAACATCTAACTGAACTAAAATCAATAGAGTCCTCCAATGCCAGGCTTCAAATGCTGCTCGAAACTCGTAATGTATCAATTTTTTAATGGAATCTATGGAGGAAATGCTAGTTTTGGTGTGAGCTATATTTGGATCTTGCTGCCAAAAAATCCACAGGATTTTGATGATCTCCGTCAATGATTATTGACTGTTGCAAGTACGTCCATGATGTCAAGGTCTTTGTGTGACTGGCTTACAAGATTCATCTAAGTTGACCGTTTTTTTCCCCAATGATACAGACTCAGAGTTTACCATCTCCACCTCTCGAAGAAAACCTCTGGTCTGGACTCTATTGGAGGCGAGTTTCCTGTGCAGATCAGTCAGTTCAGATTAGTCACTTATGGGCTTTCACGGCAATTAGGATGCTGCCTTAGAAGGCAGCTGCCTATGCAGCAGCTCGCTAGGTTTTGGAAACTAGGTGGCGTCTCCATATCATTCAGAGTCGCTCTTTCCTTAAATATTTGGTTTGGTCAGATGCAGAGGCATTTAGTGTGGGACTGCAAGGCAAAAGAGAGTGCCGCCCTCTTTTTTTGCTGTGACTCAATGGGCTTCACTACAGTTTCTACAGAGCCCATGGCTGCAAACTCTCACACCTGTGGCCAGAGCCGAGGAGTGAAAGAACAAAGTAAAGAGCACAGAACATTCTACCCCTGTGTGGAAAGATGGAAAACAAGAAGAACGAAAGGAAAAGACTCAACTAAGAGCAAGAAGGGGAACAGAATGGAGGAAATCATCAATTTCCCATCGAGATCACGGGCTATACCATTCACATTGAGAATTTCACTTAGGAGGCGGAGCCTACTATCAGGCTGGGCGTTGCTGATTGGTACGTTCCAGTAAGGTTGACAGCTGGCCGCGAGTTTTCTGGAATGATCGTGCATGTTTGAAAATGTTTGCCCCGGTTCAGAGGAACCCGATCGACTGGACAATGACATTGCAGATGTTCTCTGACAGCATTGCAGGTGCAGAGAGCCCACGAAAGGCTCTATAATATGTATTATAAAATTTTCATAATACAAGAAATAAACAAATCACGCCATTCACTATCTATTCACAGATGCCAACCATCTGGCTATACATCTTTGCACAGTAAACAGATATGAGGATGCCAAACATTCCCCACGGTGCCTGTCTTCAATTCAAATCAATCAAAGTGCCGAGAAACAAAAGGATTGTAAGCCGAAACAGCTGCGAATTTTGAATGCACTCATTCTTGAATCCATAGCACTCTTGTTTTAATGCTACTCTGAAGAAAAAGGACAAGCCCATTGGTCGAGGCCGTCGCTACAGATTTTTTTTTTTCCAGCAGCACCTTGATGATGACGTCAGCGACATTCAAACAGTGACCGTGCGTTCAACACATCCCACGGGAAATGGGACGCTCTGTTGAAACAGCCAATGAGAATGAAGGTGTCGTTTTTTGGGGGAGGCACAGAGGAGACTCCGCCCTCACTTAGGTCTGGGGTAACAAGGCCATTGGGCTACAGGAGCATCAGTCTCCAATGTAATCGGCAAGTGTGCGGTGAAGAAACTTCCTCAGCATTGACTTTTTTGAGAATGTTCACGTGTTAGTTTGCGTTTCACATCAACAAAGTCCTCGCCAATCGACTAAAGAGGGAGTCCTACTTCCTCCACACGGAGGTTCCCAGAAACGTCACATTGTCATGGATATCCCATGTGTCTCCAGCCCTGGTTTCGTGAGAGTAATACAAACTCACTCTCAGACTGTCTAAAGGTTCTGCAGTAGTCTCTTATTTGCTTTTTTCCTTTCTTTTTTTGTTTGGAAATCTCTAAAACTACCCCATGAATATCTGTAATGTTTCTTTTAGAGTTTGTCAGTCAGTCTTATTCTCTGAACGAAACAGTCAGACTGCTGAAGGTAGAAGGGCTGGTATGGGGAGGATGGGGGAAAGGGTGTGTTTGTAGTGAAGGGGGTGCTAGATGGTGGATTTGGAGAAAGACACTCGCAGATGGTGGTTTTCCCCCAGGTCGTGGTTGTGGAGGTCGATAAGAGCCTGGATGGCTTCTTCCACCGAACCCAGCTGGATCAGCGCCATCTTGCGGTCCTTCCTATTAATCATATATGGATAATGAAAATCAGACACTGGGTGATCCTGAAATTTAGGACCAGTTGGTCCAATGAGATAAGGTCCAAGATCAAGAAAATGTCAAAATCTTTTGAACACATTTGTGTTGGTTTAGAATGGTTTTGAAAAACATTTACAGCATTTCCAACAAAATAGTTTCAATGACTGCTCTAGTTTTAATGACTACTCTAAAATTGTCATGTGGGGTAACCATCAACTAAAAAGGTATATCACAAAAAACACAACTTAGAGGGAAAGTTCACCCAAAAATGAAAATTCTGCCATCATTTACTCAAGTGAAGAATGTTGGTAACCAAACAGTTGCTGGTAGCCATTGACTTCCATAGTATTTTATCCATACTATGGAAATCAATGGCTACCGTCAAATGTTTGGTTACCAACATTCTTCAAAATATCTTCTTTAATGTTCAACAGAAAAAATAAACTCATAAAAGTTAGTAGTTATTAGTTAATGATGACAGAGTTCTAATTTTTGGGTGAACTATCCCTTTAAACAATGTAAAAAAGGAATGTCCTTTTCTGCTCCTAGAGGGCCACCTAGCTACACATGCTTCCCTAGCAAACTTAAAATCCCTGTTCACTTTTTAGAAGATCATATAGACAGTGTTTATAACATTCCATTTATGTGTTTTCACAAAACAACTCATCCTTATCGGCCATGTTGTCTTGAAGAAAGGTACAAGCAGACTCTTCCCCGTGTGAACAAATACTTCTTAAAATAAATGTAGGCTGAGAACAAAAACAAATGTGAAGAGAACTCACTGGAAAAACTTGAAGGCCTTGACTGTGTATCCAGAACTGGCAAACAGGTCTTTCAGAAAATCATCCGTAGTGGAGGGACTGCAAAACACAGTGTTTACAAAGGACAAAAAATAGCACCTTATCTGATGCCAACAATAATGCAAAACTTCTAGTGGAGTCAAACAACGCTAATATGATAATATGTGTGGGGCGATATGAATAAAAATCATATATCATGGTATAAGTCATTTTACAAAACTGTAATATTATGCATCACAATGATGTTTCTTTTTCTGGAAATTCAAACAACAAATGTTTTATATATTGCAATGCAGCCAATGTCTATTTTTCTGGTGACCCCCCTTAATTATGCTTAATTAAGTTAGTCCAGCAAAACTGGGTTGTTTTTTGTAGCAGTTGTTTGTAACATGCTGTATTGAGCGTGTGGTGCCCGATGTGTGGGTGTGTGCCAGTCACTCACGGGATATTTGAGAGGTGCAGGGTGGCAGAGGGAGGGAAGATGTTCTGGAAGTTCTTGGAGCCGGGCTTTTTGAAGCGGTGCAGCGGGCTCCCACTGAAGTCTTTGGTCAGGCCTTGGTCCTCCTGACCCTCCCTGGGGAGCTGCACCGTCTGGTGCTTTGAGATGGTCACACGGATCACCTTACCATACAGACGCTGACCGTTCAAATGGCTCATCGCTTCACAAACAAACCCAGAGATAATGTGTTACAGATAAGCTTTAACCCTGAGACACATCATATTACACTTACACTGAACAAACCTTTTTCTTACATTTGAACAACAAAAACTCATGCATAAGAGTTTTTTCCCCAACATTTTTCACACTCTCACAGATACATTTTGGCTTCATTCATAAAACACAAGCAGAGAGCGAAGTTCTGAGTAAAGAATCATTTTGTTATAAAATGTAAACAATTACTGTATCAAATTTTGAGGAATGCATTGTTAGGTAAATGTGTGTAAATCAATAGCAAAACCATGCCTACATAAATTCCTGTGTAAATCATATATGAAGCCATTCTTATGTCAATTTCTGTGAATAATTCACCAAACCGTTTTATGTAAATTTGTGTAAATCTTTTAGAAATTGATTTATACATAAATGTACTGTATAAAACATTGATACAACCATTCATAGGTTCGTTTCTTTGTAAATTAATAACAAAACTATTCTTAAACTAACAATGAATTGTACATTTTTTCACAAAACCATTCTTACCTTAATTTATGTTTAAATCAATAGCAAAACCATTTTTACATAAATTTCTGTGAAAATTGTGCATAAAATCATTCTTGTGCAAATTTCTTGTAATAGTTTTGTGAAACATTTTAAAGTAAATTTGTGTAAATTACTTGCAAATTGATTCAAACACAAATTACTGTATAAAACATTGATATAAAAACAAAGTTCATTTTTTGTAAATCAACAGCAAAGCTATTCTTACATAAATTTCCGTGTACTGTACATTTTTTTGCAAAATCAATATTACGTTAATTTACGTTAAAGTCGATGGCAAAACCATTCTTCAGTAAATTTCTGTGTATTGCGTTTGCAAAACCTTTATGTAAATCATTTGCAAAAATGATTCTCACATAAATTACTGTATAAAATGTTCTTATGTACATTTTTAAATCAATAAAACCATTTTGTAAATTTCTGTGCACTGCACATTGTTCGCAAAAATGTAAATCATTCTCAAAAACACAACATTTACACGCAAATAATGTGCAAAATCTAAGTGTAAATTATAAATGTAGAATTTGATATGAAAGTATACACAAGAATGTTTTCACAAGCAATTTACACAAATTCATTTTTTCATCCACTCCTAAACAATTCAGGCCGACAACCACCATGCACCTTTGCATTAAATAAATAATTAAATAAATCCATGTTTTTTTGTCTATAGCTACGAGACATCAAAACATCGTCATCATTATCAAGCATCGCGATCTGCAATCAATCAATACTTCAGAGCATTCGCTCCTGCATTTAAATATGGTTATCACATCCAAACCTTTGCCGTGTGTACAAGTACTTTAATTTCTCCTTGCATCATTTCATAATCTATTATTAAATTGCATCAGAATATTATATTATAATATCTCAATTATGAGACATTTAGTAGAAAAAAATGCAATCTTTATAAATATTTCATTCATGGTTCTGGCTACATCCACCAGCGATACAACCAGATTGATTTGTAGCTTTAACACAGACACAGAATACGCAGATAAAGACGCATGATCAAAGAATGAAGAGAATGTATCGAGATGAAAAGGATTTCAGTGTAATGCCTGGCGTACCGAGCTGGGCTTGCGTGGCGTCTGCCATCTGTATTAAGGCATTCTCTTTCTTGTTGAACAGAATCTTGACTCGGTGAACATCTCCATACACTCCTGCCGGGATAAAAGAGAAATTTAGACTGTCCGTGCTTAAACATGCCGTGAACACAATTTACAGCAAATAACACGCTATCTGCGGATCTCAGTGTTTCATTACTGAAGGCAGAGGGCGACAGCAACTCCTCACATGCTCAGACGAGCAAACATTTTAAAGGATATCACTCACACTAAGGTCTGTCTCTGATGTTGACAGTTATTAAATTGTAGGGACAATAACAATGGCTCACACTGAGCGTGTGTATGGGAGAATTTGAACATTCATATGACGGGTCACAATCTGCTAATAATCTCCCGACTGTGTGTTCATAAGGAAATGGTCTCATCGCTCAGCTTCTATCCTCTACTGCCTTGATAAAAACAGCCGTCTGCTCATCTAATCTGAAAGAGTAATAAATTTGTCCTTACCGAATAAAATGAAGAGCCCGTGTGGTGTTATGCTCTGCAAGAGATGGGACATTATCATAGAGATCATTCAGTACTGAAATGTAAAAAGAGCTGGAAAAAGATGAAATGAGTATGTGTAAAATGTATGAAGAAACATTAATAGATGTGGTGATTGATACTGATCACTTCAATGTGAGTGCTGGTCACTAACGCTGCAGAATTAAATGAAGAAAGTGTCTTGTGACATCAATTGCTGAGACTGAATAAAGATGCATGAAAATAGGTTTGGATTAGCTCATATGACGAGAAAAAAGACGGGAGGGAATCACTGTAAATGCACTGATATTTATGGTCAGTGAGTCTTTATACTCCTATCATAAAACTACAAATAACTGTTATACCATTATATATTTTATATAAATGATAAAATAGATATTCCACAAAAATGTGTGTTCAACATTGATAATATTAATAAATGTTTCTTGAGCAGCAAATCAGCAAGCAATATTACAATGTTTTCTGAAGTATCACGTGACACTGAAAACTGATGCTGAAAATTCAGCTTTGATCACAGGAATAAATGGCATTTGACAATTTATTTACATAGAAAACACTTATTTTAAATTGTAATAATATTTCACCATTTTTACTGTATTTCTGATTAAATAAATGCAGTCTTGGCGAGCAGAAGAGACATCCAAAAACTTAAAAACATATTATATTATATTATATATAATAATAATAACAATTATATATATATATGTGTGTGTGTGTGTGTGTGTGTGTGTGTGTATATAATTTCTGGATGACAGTATCTAGATATGTAGTCTAATTATCAGTATCATCCATAAAAAACAATATTGGTGTCAACATGTAAAATAATAATAATCATCATCTTCATCATAATGTTCATAATAATAATATTAATAATAATTATTATTATTATTTAGGCAAGTTATAATACTATTAATTAGGAATTAGGGTTATTATTACAATGAACTAAACCTTAAAAACATTCTTGTAACTAGAAATAAAATAAACAAACAAACAGAAAGGAAAAAATATATATATTTCAGAATATATATTTTCTTTTAGATTAACTTGATGTTCTAACATAACTAAAAATTTAAAATGAATAAAAACTACACAGACATAAATAATAGAAATGATAAAAACAACAAAATTTCTAAAACAGACAGACAGACAGACAGACAGACAGACAGACACACAGATAGATAGACAGACAGACAGACAGACAGACAGACAGACACACACACACACAGACAGATAGATAGACAGACAGACAGACAGACAGACACACAGACAGATAGACAGACAGACAGACAGACACACAGACACACAGATAGATAGATAGACAGACAGACAGACACACACACACACAGATAGATAGATAGACAGACAATAGATAGATGAATAGATAAGATAGATAGACAGCTGTAATCAATTTGATGTCATATAAATGAGAGATTTGTGGTGAAAGGGCTCACAGAGAAGGGTTAGTCGCTTGTGTTGACATCAGTTATGTCGTGGGACGGTGGTGTTGAGGATGGGGGGGAAACTCACGTCGGGGTTGAGGTTGGAGACGAGGAGCACAGAGTGGATGATGGTGGGGGCCATGCCGTGGATGGTCATCCGTCCTGTCATTGCTGATGAAGGGATGGTGAGATGTCCCAGAGCACCAGGCATCGTCTGCATAGACAGACCTGAGCGGAGCGCAGCCCGGCGGGAGGAGGGCAGATGGGGAGGGGAGACGGGAGAGGAGGGGTAATGTGAGAGAGAGGAAGGAAACCTTCTAGAACAATCGTCCGTTTTCACAACCTGTTGCCGCTCTTTCAGATAAACAACATAATGTCTTCTTGTAATAGCTTATTAAATCAATGTGTTCAGGCATGCTGGGTAAATTTAGTCCAAATGAGTATTGAATTGGATGGTCGGGGTAGTAAGAGGTTTAAATAAAGCCAGCAGAGATCAGGGTCAGAGTGTGAAAACAGAGCCAAGCTTGAGAGTGAAACAGCATTCACAACATGCTTCATATGTGAAGGACAAATTATTTGAATTGAGGGAAAAAATATTCAGTGGTAAATAATGTAGGATGGGAAGATCTGATATTAAAATACTGATATATTTGTAATGATATTAATGGTACTTTTATTTGACTGAGGCCTTGATTATGCCATAATGTTTGTGACAGAAGTGGAGAAAATTATTTAATTTGGAACAACTCGAGGGTGAATACACGTTTCATTTTCAATATGTTAAATAACACACTTCTGTTTGAATGTTTGGGGTCTGTATGATTTACAAAAGTTAATAATTTTATTTGGCAAGGATGCATTAAATTGACCAAAAATAAAGACATTTATAATGTTATAAAAGATTTCTATTTAAAAAAAATGTTGGTTTCCACAGAAATATTAAACAGCACAACTGTTTTCAACTTAATAATAATAATAAGAAGAAATGTTTCTTGAGCAGCAAATCAGCATATTAGAATGATTTCTGAAGGATCGTGTGACACTGAAGACTACAGTAATGATGCTGAAAATTCAGCTTTGCATCGCAGAAATAAATGACATATATTACAATAGAAAATAATTATTTTCAATCGTAACAATATTTCATAATATTAATGTTTTACTGTATTTTTGATCAAACAAATGCCACCTTGGTGAGGAAAAGGGATTTCTTTCAAAAACATTTTAAAATCTTACAGACCCCAAACTTTTTAACAACAGTGTATTTAACTCATATTAAAATGTTAAATGATAACATTTTAAAATAAATATTATGTGATTAATATTAAATGCTGTCTTTAAGAAAACATTAATTAAGACTTAAGTAAAGCTGCACAGTGACTTTAGCTATTACATTTTATTATATGAAAAATGTAATTAAAGAGCAATGTAACACACTTAAATTGGATGTATTGATCAAAACGGTGCGAACCAATCAATAGCCAATTCCGAATACAAAGCTTTCAAGCTGTTTTCAAATGTAACGTCAATACTTCTGTTTGTGTTAGTCCCTCTTCACTTTGTTCATTTTGCTGGTGTCAGTCTGCAGATGCGTCTTGCATGTGGCTCAGGTGACACTGTAATACCTCTGTTATTCAGTCTGAAGACTGTCGTGAGCTGCACGACGCTGCCTCCATTACTGAGATGAGATGTGAGAGTGTGACTGTGTCGGAAAGCTTACCTGCCTGATGGAAACCGATAGCAGGGGCGAAACCAGCCGCCCCAGGGTATGGAGAGGAAATTATCCCAGGAGCACCTGCGCACGCACACACACTCAACCACAGCCTTATAAGCTTTCCCAACCAGACTCGATGTCAGCCTAGCGGGCCTGGTGGGAAGCTTCGGGGCCTTCAGGGACGATGCGGAGGATGGGGAGAGATAGCTCGCAAGCGTCTGCTCCACCACTGGCATCGCCCCATATCCCTCATCATTCAGCCTCACGATGTTGGAATAATTTGAGATTGTGGGGCTGTAAATACGGGATGAGTACGGTTTCTCCCATGATCTTGACACCTCAGCATGGAGATCGGGGAAAAACAGAAGGCCCTGTCGTGAAGGCTGTGATCTGGATTTCAGAAAACGCTCGTCTAATTTACTTTTAGGACGAGCATCCTGTTTCTCGGCTGGCCAAGAGATATTTAATTTGGCTACAGCATGAGTCACAACCTCCACGAGCTCCTCATACGCTTCCGATCCCTGAGAGGGAGCCATGGATCTAGCGGGTGAGGACCGAGAAAAGGACGATCCCGTCTCGGATCCCTCTGCTAAATCCACCTGCGATCCCCACGACAACAGTCTGCGCTGTGCCTCGGCAACAGCTGGACCGCTTCCAGCGGGACCGTGAGCCTGTCCGCTCTCATCCAACTTAAATGAAAATTAGAAATGTTGCCCTATAACCAAAATAAGTTTAAGTTTAAAATATTTTATTTTATTTTATTTTCAATGAATGAAAATGAATGATTTTAATAATAATACTAATTATTATTTTTATTTATATAGCGCCTTTCCAAAACCCAAGGTCACTTTACAAGTCAGGTTTAAGAAACAGAAACAGATAAACATCAAAACCAGAAGACAGAGCACATAGCAAGAGCTGAGAGTAATACCTTCAAAGTTAGATTAGAGATACATGAGAATGTAGATAAACATCCATAACAGGGTACAAATTACAGACGGAGAGCTGAAGAGTAATAAAAGAGAAAAAAATAATTTTTAAGAGGTTTTTGAAGGAGAGAAGGGAGGATGCTTGACAGATGTTTTGGGGAAGAGCATTCCACAATCTGGGAGCCACAACACTGAAAGCTCTAGATCCCAAAGTCACCAGACGAAACTTAGGGGTGACTAACAATCCCTCACTAGAAGATCGTAACGAGCGGGCAAGAAGTCAGATAAATATGTAGGACCAAGGTTATGGAGAGCTTTATAAGTGAGAATTAGTATCTTGTAGTTTATGTGCAAAGAAACCGGAAGCCAATGAAGGTGATAGAGGATTGGGGTAATGTGATCGCTCTTTCTTGTGTGGGTAATCAAGTGTGCTGCAGAGTTTTTAGGTTGTGTGCTGTTAAGAAGGCCTGTAACTGGGAGGCAACAACTTTTTCTAATATCTTAGAGAGGAAAGATAAGTTCAAAATAGGCCTATAGCTACTTAGGGAAGAAGGCTCGAGACCATGCATTTTAGGAACTGGAGTGACAGCAGCAGTCTTAAGCTTTGATGGTACAGTTCCAGATGACATTGACATATTAATAAAATGAGTGATGGGTAGTGAAAAAGCAGGCAAGCAGTTCTTCAGTAAAGAGGTAGGTACAGGATCAAGAAGACTAGTAGAGGAATTAGACAGCCTGATTATCTCATCAACCTCTGTGGGGACAATAGAGTCAAAATTAGAGAAGCTATGAGCATGGCATAAAGAGAGAAGTTCAGTAGTGGGAACAGAGGTAGGGTGTTGACAGGTCTGACATGTTTTACTCTCTACATTAAAGCGTTTTAACATAAAACTGTCACTTCTGGCTAAAAATACTAGTCCACAATCCATAATAACTCTTTCAGTAAAAAAGCCCATCCTCTGTTGTCACCCACATCAAAATCCATCTGCATATTTGTTCAGAACTGTTTTGGACAATTTTCACTTATAAACAGTGCTTCATCTGGGCATATTTCTCTCCTGATTCAGATAAGACATATTTTCACTAGAGAAACCAGTATTGTGGATAAAGGACTCGTATTTTAGCCAGAAACAATAGCTTGAAGTAAAAAAAAATGTCTTAATGGTGGATTTTCACTTCACAAGACATTAATTGATGGACTGGAGTGGTGTGAATTACTTGTGGATTATCTTGATGTTTTTATCAGCTGTTTGGACTCTCATTCTGACGGCACCCATTCACTGCAGAGGATCTTTTGGTGAGCAAGTGATGGAATGCTACATTTCTCCAAATCTGATGAAGGACCAAACTCATCTACACCCTGAATAGCCTGAGGGGGAGTACATTTTCAGGAAATTTTCATTTTGGGTGAACTGTTCCTTTATGATGTTTTTAACCCAGAATAAACCTGAGATGATCTGGTGACAAATCTATAATCAAACTGGAAATTTTTCAAGTAAACTTGAACATGCAAAATGTTTTCATGCCAAAGATCCAAATTGACATTTAAGCAGCATCCTAAATCTGACATCCTTTAACTTTGGACAAGAACTTTCTCAGCGCTAAAGGAAAAGCACAGACTAAAGCAGGTTGTGGTGTGTGTGTGTGTGTGTGTGTGTGTCTGGGTACAAGTTGTCTCTTTTATCTAATACACTACCAGCTTCAACACACATCCTGAAACCACAAAACTTCCTTGGAGAAGATTCTCCAATTAGTGCAACATTTGATAAACAGACATTTGGTATTGAAAGTATTTTTTAATTATTTTAAATATTAAATTCAAATATCTTCACACCATATTTCATGTGTCAAAATATTTATCACATGTCCTGAATCTGATCATGTGGCCTTGAGCAAGTGAATTTTGGTATTATGTGGGATGCTGCCTTTAACACCTTTCTGTTTCACAAATGGTTCTTTGTGGTGAAAGAAGGTTCTTCAGATTATAAAAAGGAAAGAAAGAGATGGTTCTTTAAATAACCTTTGACTGAATGGTTCTTTGTGGAACCAAAAATGGTTCTTCTATGGCATCGCTTGAAGAACCTTTGGAAGCACCTTTATTTTTAATAGTGTAGCTGGTCACCCAACCTGACCAAGGTGGTTTTGAGCTGGTTTAGATGGTCAGCCAACTGATAAGTGGCCAGAATCCCAATAAAAACCAATAAACTTGACCAGTCTCCAGTGGAAACCAGCCTTTTATCCCGCTGAAACCAGTAAACAACCTCAGGCTGGTTTAAGATGCTGGTTTCCAACACTTTTGCGTTCCACACGACCGGGCTACATGAAACCTCTGAACGCAAGCATTTTGTGCCACTTTGACCTTGTTGAAAGGTAGTTTTACAAGATCACTAGGTGATAAAGCAGGAAGTGTACATGGTAAACAGTAGGGCTGTGCAATATTTAGAAATTATCGAAATATCGCAAATGTACATGTCGCAATATGCATATCGCTACAGCTTGCAATATTTGGGGCCATGAACAAAAGACAAAGAGAAAATCACTCACTGCTTTTACTTAAGTAACTTTTGTAGCTTAAATAAGAATCAGTGCATATTTAATTCAAAGAGTAAACACTACGCAGTTTTTTGATCTTCGCCTGTTTTCCTGGATTCCTCCCTTTAGCCTTGCCCCTGTGACTCTGTCTGCAGTTTATCGACCCACGCTAGCCCTAGGATTATTCTTGTGTCTTGCCCGCCATATTCCTGGTTGCCACTGTTTACCCTGCCTGTCTTATGACCATGTCTCTGTCTTCTCCAATTAAAGCTTTGCATTTGGATCCGCACGTCTCACGTCTCGTCAGCCCCGTTACATTATCGTATCGAATATCGCATTATTTAATGATATATCGCATTTTTCTTCAATATCGCACAGCCCTAGTAAACAGTGAAAACAGTGCAAGCAAACAAATAAGGTAACAAGTATTTGAGACTACAACGGAAATATCCTGCTTGATATATTGCGGAAAGCAAAAAAGGACTGGCTTTTTTTCTCTGCGTGTCATTATATTACTTGATATACCGATAAAGTGCAAAGGTAATTGAAAAAGCATGCTGATATTGTAATAAAAATATTCCCAAATACCAAAATGAAAGTTGGTATCACGTAAAAATTTAATCAAAGGCATTTGAATCAGAATTGAATCAGGCAATTTCCAGACCTATTTGAGATCAATGACAAGCGTTATATGAAAGAATCATAACATTTCTGTATAGTGTAGTTTTACCTGGTGTAGCACTTCTAGAGACACTGGGTAGTAGAGATTCTCTACGATTAAACGAAGCACAGGACTCTGTCCGGGCATCATTCCACCATCACTGGCTGTCGCAGTCCCAGAGAGAGTCATATTCCCAGAATGCATTGCACTGACAGCTTGCAGAGCAGCCTGAGCCCTCTACAAATGAGACATACAGGGTTAACATTCTCTAAACTCTTCTAAAACTTTACACTCATGCTGAGTACACGCAAATACACCTCAATCTTACTACTGCACTAGTGGGTATGCCAGATTCCCAAGGCACTAAAATGCACTATCAGCAAATTACTCTGTAATGAGCCATTTTACATACTGTAAAAACTAATAGCTCTGGGTAAAGCAAAAGAATAAAGGAGGCACTAAATATGCAGAGATACCATTTGCACCAGTTCATAAAAAGAAAACAAGCTAAATAATGTTAGGGTTATGTATAGGTTTAATGTTAGAGCCTGTCAGGAACATAGGGGGGGCATTTCCACCTATAAACAAAGTCAGAAAGTTTATTTTTCTTTGCCACTTTATGACAGAGCAAGGTTGTTTCAGGCTGTCGCAGCTAGATAGCTAGAAAAAACGTACCTTTAAAAGTACAATTCATTGCTCATGTACAGTACAATTGCATGTTTTGAAGGTGTAAGGAATCCTTTACTTTCCACTTATGAATAGTCAATATATCAAACACTATTGAAAACAGTGTATATATATATATATACTAACTATAGAAAAATCAATAATTTTGACCCACACAATGTATTGTTGGCTATTACTACAAATATACCCGTGCTACTTACGACAAATACCATGGTCCAGGGTCACATATATTTTATTTGTGAACTTATGTTCAGTTATTCTTTTTAATAGTTAACTTTTGAATATTTTTTTAATTTAACATCAGTCATCAAAGCTCTGTAAATAGCCTATTGGTTATAGACACAGAGGTTTACTTTAAATGTCTCCAAGCTGATAATTCACTTAAAACTTAAAACCCACAAATCATGTTTTTATGCAATTTTAAGTCTTATTTTGACATAACAAAGTAGTTATATCTAAGTGTTGTGTGAGTTGTTTACTTACTTTTTTTTAAATAGTCTTTCCATTAATGCTATTATATTGTTCATTCAGACTGATTTTTGTGGTAATAATTTGTGCGGTTTATTAGGAGTGAGTATTATTAATAGCTTTAATGAAGAGTGTTTGTCATTTCTTCGATCACAAATGCAGACATGGTTTTATGTTTACGCGGCACGATGCAATGCAATGCGTAAAAAGACAGTATAAGTCATTATAATCCATAATTATGTCCCCACTGGATGCAACGAATGCCTCGTTTATAATGGGTTTTTAATGTTTTTGAATCATCGCTCCGGCCTGACAGGGCCTCTTCACAATATGGTAAGGGGCGTAACATTTCCGTCACGCGCTTGAGGTATTCGGCCAATCACAACGCATTGGATAGCTGGCCAATCACAGCACACCTCGCTTTTTCAGACCGATGAGCTTTGTAAAAATCGACACGTTTCAGAAAGGCGGGGCATAGAGGAGAAACAATAATGTACAGTATGTGGAAAATAATGTGTTTTTTTAACCTTAAACCACATAAACACATTTCATTACACCAAATACACAAAATAATGTTCTTTTTAGCAGCATCATATGACCCCTTTAATTTTTTATGTCCAAGACAATGCCTGAAACAATGGTATTGTCACACCATTGTCCGCACAGAGGAAACCTACATTTAGGCCTACATTTCCTAAATCATGTTAGTTACACTGTGATGAACTACACAGAGTTTTAACAGTGGGAATATGTATGCTGGTTTTCTCTGATCTTATTCATGCCGTTTAATCCGGAAATTCCACTGCTAAACCCACATGAAAGCATATAAGGTGAGGTTTGAGAATCTCAAAAGGCAAATTTCAAACCCATCAGTGTTTCTTAAATGCCTGAGGTTCCAATAGTCATGCTGCAAAATGCTTACAGAGCTGAAAGAAAGGGCAGAGATGTGTTTGCAGGTTAATGGAGCACCTACTTGGTTTTTCCCTTTAAGCATCAACAGGTTGGTGACTTTGCCGAAAGGGACTCCTAGTGAGATGACCTCTGCCTCGGACACTTCGATGGGAACTCTGCGGATGTGGAGGACACGGGAGGGGTCACAAGGAGATCGTTCTCCTTTATACGTTTTATCATCAGTGCCATTAGCTGCCAAAAAGGAAAAAGAAAGAGACAGATTAGCATTTTTTAATTTGACCAGTTTTCCAAATGCCAAAACTGGCATTGATGTACATGGATATTACAAAAGCAAGACACCAAACACTATTATTATTGACTGACTGACACCAAAAAGGTCACGGTTACAAAATATTTTGCAATGTTTTGGCCTCACAAAGGACCCTCAATGAAGGTTAAGAAACACCAGACAAACAGACATGGGCAGAAACATAAAACAGACAATACGATAGTGGTGGGCAGCATCTCTGAAGCTTCCCCTCGAAACAATGCGACAAGCCTCTTACAGGATTAAGCAGGCCTCTGTAGCCTGTCAAGACTCCAAATGGCACCCATTGTGGGGCATTTGGCACTTGGCTATGTCCAGGGGCACATCACAGGCTGGTGACAGGTTTAACAGAGACAGACCGTGGCAGAGTGCCTGCCCCAGCTTTCATCACTTGCAGCTTTCTTTCAAGCTCTTGTGCTGCTTGTGCTCGTCTGATTGCCGATAACAGCATCAAAGCAATCGGTATCAGTCTCAGTGTCAGGTGCAAAATGAAAAGATGGTAGAATGTATTATACTTTTTTTTTTTTTTACCAAGACACATTACAACCTACAGTGGGCAGACTTGTGGTCATTTGGCCTAAATTCCCATTATTAGCCAAACAGCTAGTCCTGCCCCAAAAATCACACCAGACCAGACAATGACAGAAGTCTACATTCTAATGTTTTCCTTCAAATTGTCTCTGAACATTAAACTTGGTTAGGAGAAAGCATTTTAGCACTGGAAAGTTGCACACTTCACCCTGAAGTAATTGCAGAAGCGAAACAAAAGAAGTGCAGAAATTGCTGCATTGTTAGACTCTCCTATTATGTATTTGTCTGGTTATTGGTAGGTCATGCATGAGCAATGAACTTAAAGGCTCTATTACTGTAATACAGGGAAAACTTATTCAGATACATTCAAATATGGGTTAAATGTTCCTCAGTTTGTATGTGTGTATGTTAGGTAGAAATGGTACCAATTTCTCCATGATGAATGCAGTAGTCCACAAGGACAAGTGAAAGTGAGCTCTCTCTCTCATGCACTATTGCACTCTCTCTTTCCAAAGTTAAGCCTGTCGACGAGAGGAGGCACAGAGAAACAGCAGTGCACAAAAGAAAGTGCTGCCATCAGCAGGACATACAGACACATTTGAAAAAATGAACATGCTCAATACAGTGATCCAGACCCTCCCCTTACAGCCTAGTGATCTGGCTCCTCACAGCCCAGCACAGTGATCCAATCCCTCCCTTCCAGTCCAGAAATCTAGACCCTCCTCTCACAGCCCAGCACAGTGATCCAATCTCTCCCTTCCAGTCCAGAAATCTAGACCCTCCTCTCACAGCCCAGCACAGTGATCCAATCTCTCCCTTCCAGTCCAGAAATCTAGACCCTCCTCTCACAGCCCAGCACAGTGATCCAATCTCTCCCTTCCAGTCCAGAAATCTAGACCCTCCCCTCACAGCTCAGCACAGTGATCAAATCCCTCCCTCAATGCCCAGTGATCTAGACCCACCCCCCACAGCCCAACACAGTGATCTCATTCATCCCTCCTAGTCCAACAATCTAGACCCTCCTGTCACAGCCCAGCACAGTGATCCAATCCCTCCCTCCCAGTCCAGAGATCTAGACCTAACCCTCACAGCCCAACAGTGATCACATCTCACCCCTCACAACCAACCGATCTAGACCCTCCCCTCACAGCCAGTACAGTGATCCCATCCCTCCCTCCTAGTCCAGAGACCTAGACCCTCCTGTCACAGCCCAGCACAGTGATCTAGGCTCACCACTAACAGTGATCCATCCCTCTATCCTAGACCATAGATCTAGACCCTCCTGTCACAGCTCAGCACAGTGACTTATGGTGCTTTTCCACTGCATGGTATGGCACGGTACGGCTCGGTACGGTTCACTTTTTGGGGGGTTTTCCACTGGGTACAGTACCTGGTACCTGGTACTTTTTTTAGTACCACCTCGGTTGGGGTTCCAAGTGAACCGTACCGTTACCAAAACGTGACGTGTAAACTCTGCTGATCACGGATTGGCCAGAGAGAATAATCACTACCTGCATCAATGAACTTGCGACACAAACACAAAAGAACCGCTAGATTTAAATCAGCACAGCCAGCGAAGGATCGAACGCAACTGTTTTGAACGGGCGCACCTTTTTTTAACAACCAAAAAGTGGCTGTTCCCCCTGTTGAGGAAGTACAGACGTTCCTCTCGTTGATAGCAGAGGAGCGGATCCAGCTAGAGCTTGATGGGGCGACGCGGAATGAAAACGTTTTTTAGGAGTCGCGGCAATAGAACCGAGCCGTGCCGTACCGTACTGAGCCGTGCCGAGCCGAGTCATACCACGCAGTGGAAAAGCGCCAAGACTCACCACTAACAGTGATCCCATCCCTCCCTCCTAGTCCAGTGATCTAGACCCGCCCCTCACAGCCCAGCACAGTGATCTAGACTCACCGCTAACAGTGATCCCATCCCTCCCTCCTAGTCCAGAGATCTAGACCCTCCTGTCACAGCCCAGCACAGTGATCTAGATTCACCACTAACAGTGATCCCATCTCTCCCAGTTCAGTGATCTAGACCCTCCCCTCACAGCCCAGCACAGTGATCTAGACTCACCACTAACAGTGATCCCATCCCTCCTTCCTAGTCCAGAGCTCTAGGCCCTTCATTCACAGCCCAGCCCCGTAAGCTAGACTCTCCCCTCTTAGCCCAACACAGTAATCCCATGTCAGCTCTCACAGCCCAACACAGTGATCCCATCGCTCCCCTCACAGCCCAACACAGACCCATATCATATCTTATAACCAAGTCCCTTCTCTACCAGCCTGTACCTTCCCACCCCTCACACATCTTGAGGATTCATCTGCTCTCAATAGCCTTTTTCTTCTTTTCCCACCGCTACAGACTTGCACTAACAGACTACTTGTCATTTATAATGCAACATTGACACTAAAAGGAGAAGTATCCATGTGACTAGACAACCAATAAGAGTCAAATCATTGTAGTGTGTGCTTTTGAGCTGTTCAAATGAATCATTGCCAAGGGGATCTAGTGAAATTCACCTCAAAATGGAAATGGGATTTATAACAAGTAACAAACCTTATCAAAGCAACAGGCTCCAAACAACATGTTGTCCTATGGGAGTTATGATAATGAGTGACGGCCTTCTGGTGTCTGTCTGCAAGCTGGTGTCAGCAAATGTTTAAGGCATTCAAAACCATGATAAGTTTTGGATTCTTCCACAACATAATAAAAATGTACTTAAAAATATATAGCATTTTGATTAAAAAAATATGTTTGCTTGTATACCATGTTTACTCGTGTATATGCATACTTATTCCTGAACTGCCAGTTCTACAAGCAGATAAAATATAGTTAGTTCCAATTATGTCCTGCCTAGTCTGACGGCTACAAATACAAACCCTTATTTAATACTAATGAGGTCTGTCTTAGTCCAGACCCTGCATCTAGATTCAGTTGATAGAGATAGGGATAATGAAAAACAAGCGTGCATCTGCAAGACATCTAATGTTAACACACAGAACATGGGTCTGATTAAATAGGCATCAAAACAAAACCTCCACTGGAATAACGCAATGCAGGCTGAGGCAGTAGCCTACCACATGCAGAGAGCAAACAAACTGAGAAAAGAAACGATTGCATTCATGATATTTTCCCATACTGCAGAAAAGGACGCATGAACACAATGTGCTGAAAGAAAAAAAGCATTTTTTTTTTAGAATATAATAGCTATAAACTGCTGTTGAATAGCACTTAGTCTGCAGTTTTCTTCCCTGGAGGCTCATTAGGAACATAAAATGTGCAAGTTTGAATAAGCTCAATTATGAAATGTTAGCACATCCTAAAGACAATTATTTGCACAATCTTGGATACATTTTGCATTATTATACCTGAACCTTTACTGCATCTAGGGATTTGTTTATGATGCATGGATGAGACTCTTATGTGTCCTAGAGACAGGCATCTCGCCACATAGCAGCCACTAGGAGAACAGAAGGATGATTGGCCCACTTTTCCAATGACCCTGTGTTACCATGGTGACCATACACATGACCTATCAAGGCATCTGGCTTCACCAAGGCGATTCATCTCATTGTGCCGTTAACAAATCTTATTGTGTGTTTAATGTGATTAGAGGAACCATCCCTGGATTGAAAATGCCGCAGGGTTTTCAAGCGGAAATGAGTCAAAAAGGATCTTTGAAATTCATTGGCCATATGTGAACTCAATGCACAGGATGGATTGTGAAAAAAGACATACATTTCCTACATTAATTAAGCATGCCAAAATTTTGGTAACACTAATAGTTTAAGGACCAATTTTCTCTATTAACTAGTTGCTTATTAGCATGCATATTATATTACTAGCATATTGGTGTTTATAAAGCACATATTAATGCCTTATTCTGCATGACCAATTCCACACCTAAACTTAACAAATACCGTAACTAAATAATTTGAGGCAAATTTGTAGTTAATAGTTAATAGGGAGAATTGGTCCCCAAAGTAAAGTAGGCTATGACCAACATTTTAAATAAGTCTCATTTGCAAACTTTGCTAAATCAGTGTTTTTAAACAAGAATTGAAAATAACATTTAAAATTACATAAATAAAACTTATTGTAATTATCTATATTTGTATTATTTATTTGATTGACTGATTCATTGATTGAAAGAAATTAACACTTTTTAGATATTAGATATTAGATTGATTTCTGAAAATTTAAATATAAAACATTTATATTTTTATCCAAAGTGACTTACAAATGAGGACAATAGAAGCAATCAAAGCCAAGTCAAGTCAAAAGAATAGAAAAAGAATAGAGAATGCTATTGTTAGTGGGACATTTTTAATAATAAATAAAAAGAAAACAATTAGAAATAATAGAAAAAGAATAGAGTGCAAGTGTTAGAGGGTCAAGTGGTTTTTTAAATAAAAAAGAAAATAAATAGATCAAATAGAATTAGAATAGAGAGTGCTAGAGTTAGAGGGTCAAATGAAGATGGAAGAGGTGTGTTTTTAGTAATATTTAACAATATTACTGTTTCATTGGAATTTTATTAAATACATGCCTGGTGATCATAAGAGTTATCGATCCCAAATTTTTTGATTGTAGCGTACAGAAGTATAGCTACAATATACTTCTAAAATGTTCATAATAAATACAGGGCTTGATGACAATATTTGTTTTTAATCTTTTGCCAATTTTTAAATTCACAAAACAGTATCAAGAAGATGACAGAAAATGAGGTTGAATGTTGCAAGCAGGGCGCATATGCTAACCACTAAGCCATGGTCTCGACCCAATGCCATTGCAACTGCAAGCGTCATTGTACATTTCTTTTCACATTCTGTTATATGAGACTGGTTAAAATCGGTCCAAACTTGCTATTACTAGAGTTAGAATAAGGATAAATTTACGTTTTAGTTTGCCTGAAGAGGTGTCATTACAATATACAAACAACTCTAGACAAACATTAAACTCTGTTTGCGCAACAAACAAAGCCAAAACAGCATGAGGAAGTTGTTCAGCAAATGGCAGGATTTCTCCAGCGCAGCATTATCTGTTTGCAGAAAGCATCCGTTTTCCATGATATTCGTCTATGCATCACCCAAGAGTCTAGAGAAGAATCTTTTCCTTGCTGTCACTGTTAATTCAGTGAATCCCACTACAGTAAAACTGTTGCTAGGACACCACAGAATTCATGGAATGCTGTTCGCAACCGAGCTCTCTGTGACTTCCCATCAACAATTCCCATATCTGACATTCCTGGAATGCCGTGCTTCACCGCAAGCGTTACCTTTGCGCCGTTCCACCTGCCTGTCGCTTTGTCACAACCACTCCCAATGAAAATTCAGAACGTTTATGATCCATCACGTGCTAAGAGTAAGAACAGAGTAGAGTTCAGTTTGATAAAGGCTGGTTACACACTTGCACACACACACCCAAAGCCCAGTCAAACATGTCTGATCAGCTTTAACTCATGGTTATGGGCTGTACTGTCAACTTTGCCTGGAGCAAGAGGGAGTATGTCAGGTTTGACAGGGCAGAAATGCTCTTGTATTGTTCTGGCAGAGTTGTCCCAGTAGACAGCAATCAAGTGTGCATGTGTTTGCCAAGGTGGAACGACTCCGAGCCTTTGGGCTCTCATATGCTTGATGTGCCGGAACACAAGGTTTGCTTCACATGGGAAAAAGGATCCGGTCCTACATGCTTTTCAGATCGCGGGCTCTGATGTGCAGGAGTTCATAAACTACAGCCGTAGGAAAAAGCAGTGACTGCAGGATCAGGGTTGGGATAAACTAAACTCAACTAACTAGACTAACAAACTAAACTTTGTTTAGTAGAGTAATTAAACAATCAAAACCTTAAGAAACAACACAACTACTAGAGATGCAACAAAAATAGAAATAGTCGGCTATGTTGACGAGTGCTGGTGTGAGGCGGTTATGAGATTTGAACGACTAGTTTAAACAAGTACAAAGACATTTTATCACTCATACCCAGCAACAAAAATATGTTCCAAGAATGTTTTGCTATTGTTAAGACGTTATGATAAAAAAAATAAATTCCGGAAAGTTCTCTGAAAACATCTAGTTTTTTTAATGGTAAAAATTTTTTTTTTCTCATTTATGTGAACGTTAAAGGCAACATCGATGGGAACATTTGGTTTTATTATGAATGTTCTATCAACATCACTGGAGAACCTTGCCAGAACATTCTAAGAATATTCCCTATTAGCTGGGCAACTTCTGGAGGGAAACAGCGCAGCCAATGGACAGCACAGCCATCAATGCTATCAAATGGAGTACACTTCCAAAGTCTAATTTAATTTTAGTGTGTGTGTGTGTGTATATACAGTGGTGTGAAAAGGTTTTCCAATGTGGCTGAATTAAAACAATTCTGCAAAGAAGAGTGGGCCGGTTTGGACAGCTTTTTTCCCTTAATAAAAGAAATCATAATTTCAAAACTGCATTTTTCATTTACTTGCATTATCTTTGTGTAATATTAAAATTTGTTTGATGATCTGAATCTTTTAAGTGTATATATAGACTATAGTTTAGCTGCTTTAATTTATGGATGGCTAGTTAACAGCTTCCAAGTAGCTTCCCGAAAAGTGTAAAGGACTAGCATTTTATTTTCGCATAATGACAGAAAACATCCTCCCACCTATATGGCTATATGTTGTAAACAGTGAAGTTCAATTAAATATATTTTAAAATAGACAATATATTCATATATCAAAATATATTTCAAACTGTATCAGAAGCAAGAAAATACATACAGATATAGGCTAAAAACAAGAAAATACAGGCTAAATGCAAATGTGGATAGCCTATTAGAGATCAAAACTAGATTTATAATGATTTAATAATGTTTTTATTTTATTGTATATATTTATATGCATATATTATATAAAAATATTTTTGTAACATTGTAAAGTATATGTTTCTTGAAATATATCAATATATGTATATTCACACGTTAGACAACTAATTTTGCTTCAAATGTGACGTTAATGCATTTTCTTGGACAGAAATATATAGAAGAAAATATTTTTAAATGCTTTAAAAAAATGTATATTTTTTAAATACATTTTCAAAAATATACAATAAAAACATATTTACGTAAATATATTTTGAACTATATTTGAGCAAATACATGTTTTGTTTTTGTATTTTGAAAAATATTTTTAAAAAATATATTTTTGCTGTATGAGCATGATTAGCTTTTCATTGAACAGCATGGTTTTAATCAAAAGTGTTCAGGCAAGAGTAAAGACACCTTCTAGTTAAATTATTACCATTTTATTAATGAAAACAATTATTTAAAACTATTTTCATCAGCTTTAAACAGCAGGGACTATACTTAACTTGATGTAAGATAGCTAGATTGGGCTATCAGCACAAAGACTCATGGTCAGCTTTGTTACGGCTCCAGTTTTGCGTAGCAACAACCACGTTGCACTGAGAAGGCCGTTTCGCGTCAAGAAACCCAAACAATGATACTGCTGACTCCATTACAGAGAAAAATATAAGGGTCAAATTCAATTCAATGTAGAATTCAGTGTCAGAACAAATTGGGCTAAATGCTAATGACAGGATATTTCTGATTAACGGTTGACAGATACAGGGTTTTTAACGGCTGACCTTACACAAGAAAACAGTGTAACCTAAGGTGGTTAGCTGATCTCCAAGCCTGACAAAGCTGGTTAGGCAGGACTGTTTTGACCAGATAAACCGGATAAGACCAGTAAACCACCTTAGGCTGGTAATAAATCACAAAAATAAAACACAAAATAATATTTGAAAAGAGAAAAAAGTGCATTATCCATGGACAAGGCTGGCAGTAGATTTTGAAATTGACAAAGGAAAGTTCCAGCACACTCTCATGGCAATTCATAACTACTTTACATCTTGGTGAATTTTTATGAATTATCACCAATCTCATTCATATGTTTTGTACACTGTTTAGGGGTGGAGCTTCATTCTTGTTTTTTTTTTAATCATACATTTTGGTACAACTTTAATAGTGTGCCTAAAGGCCATATGATTTATAATGTTAAAAATAAGTTATACAAATATTTATTGATTTATTTATAATAAACAAATGTATTTTAAAAAGTATAAATAATTGTATTGTATAATTTTAAAATGTATAAAACATTACATAATGAATAGAAAGAATATTTATACGTATCATATATTTAATCTAAAAACAATGGCATTTAACCAGACAAAACCTAGGTATTCAAAACATTAAATCCTACAGAATACTTTCTCGCACTCTAATTCTGCCTTCTGGCTTTGGCGATTCAGTCTCAAAATCAAACGATAAACCAAAAAAAGATCGACTATACCACGACTACACCAAGGAAATGCAATGATTCATGGGAAATGCCAGAAACGGCAATACTTCACAGAGAAGTGCAAACCTTGATCTTCAAAACAATACTAGCGTCTCTGTTTCTTTTTGCATTCGTTTCAGCACAACATGCATCCGCAAATCATTCCAGCCATTCAACGCTAGACCACATTTAAAGCCGTCATTTTGCAATTATTTCGCCAGATCACTAAAATGCCAAGCACGTCTAAAAGCACGCACTGTGCTGCTTTTATGAGAAGCAGAAAATATCAAAATATAGAAGCTGTCCGGAGGCTATCCCACTTTAAACTCCCAAAATAATAGAGACGCTGTTTCCCCTTCCAAAGCACAACAACATATTAAGGATTATTGTTTACCAGGGGGAGGATGAGTGAGCGAGAGAAAGAAGATGGGGTCATTTCTCGCTGCCCTCCATTTTATCTCCATTCAGATGCTCAAATAACAGCTAATACACTCACCAACCATTTCACCACCGCACACTGATCACTGAAGGGTTCGTTTTCAGTGCTGTTAAAAAGCAATTACAATTTCTTTTTATAATACATTTTGTGCCAGTATGATTTTTAGAAGCCGCTGTCCATAACATTGCCTGAATTTAACTTTAGACTTAAGATATTATGATTATTACTATTATTTTTTACATCGAACCAACTGTCGCAAATTCATCTGTTTGCAAAAAGTTTGAATAGGCTGATTTACACTTTACATGAAAAAGTATGAAGAATGTCGACATGAAACAGCGTTTGCTAAAACTTCATTACCTTTTTACTTTTGTAAGATTTCCGAACGTATCAAAATTCATATTCATAACACACCTGGCTAAAACATAAGGGATAATTTACAGTCTGTTTGTCATTATCGCAAAATAAACCTCTGCATGCTAATCAGGACCCCAAGGCAAAACGGAGGTTTGTGTGATAATGAGCGGCTGATTGTAGTGTACATTATCCAGCTTATTACTCACATAGAAAATAAATAAATGGACATGAAATATTGATTTGAGTTCAAATAATTTTAGTATGTAAGTGATATGAGTCAACTAGCACAGCCGCTATATGTAGGAAATCAATTGGCTGGAACGTCATTAGTGCTCAATGCTGTAACCAATCAGAATAAAGTATTATTTTGTCTCATTTGTACACCCTTGGTTACATTAGCAGAAAAGCAAAGTCATGTCAGAGGTGGGGAAAGTTATTCAATTTTAATGAAGCATTATGAAAACACATTTGGCATCAATTGCGAACACTGATGTTTATTTCATGTGGTCTTTAAATTTGAAACTGAACGTAATACCTCGCATGAATAACTCAACAAAAAGGCCAAGTCAAATCATCTCTAAAAATGGAAGTGATGTTGAGGAACAGACAGTACCTGTGGATGGAGTGGAACTGCTCATGGTAGTAAAGCAACACGAGGAGGCGGAAACAGGAGGCTCTCCAGATGCCCACTGAAACACACGAATATCACATTTTCAGTCAAAATGACAAGTGGGAATCTGAACAAATATGAGAAACCACCCAAAACACCCTAAAAACCACTTCTTATGCCAAATTTGGATGTAAATATTTTGCAGTATCCAATTCAAACCTGTAAAACCAACCATGATTAAGCGATATTACCAAAAAAGGGAATAAATTCAAATGTATTCCAAAACGGAATTCTTATTTCCCCGCCATACTCGGATGGTGAGATTATCTGTGAGTTAATGACACGGACCTGTGTGACGAGTACACAAAACCAATCAAAAGCCCCTGTGGCGCATTAAAGGACTGTTTTCAGTGCAGAAGGGAAATTTCAGCAGCGCATCAATTCCTTGAGGACGATGTCTAACAAGCTTACAAATGCATCCATTAGCTGCAAATTGTCTGCGAGGGGGGCGGATCAAGAGTACAATCTATTCAGCTATAAGATGGCTGGCACGTGATGCTGCCTTCAGATAGCCAACCTCAAGAGGAAATGTCTCCATTTGTGTTGCATTTCCTGTGCAAGGTAATTACAGCTCAGGGAATACCGTCGTAATTGTCTTCTTGTCGGTTTCTAATTTTAGAGCTTTTTTGTGACCGTGTTGGAGTTCTTGTGCTAAACGATAAAGAATGTGCAGAATTTTGACATTTTATGTTTGGTTTACTTGTTTAAAAAAAACTATTTGGGCAATTCAAAAGTTGTATAACCCAGTGTTGTTTTAATATTATTTATACCGTTTTATAGTATTTATTAATATTTTTTTAATTAGTTGTTATTTTAATAATTTTTTAATTTTAGGTTATGTTTTGGTGATTTTGTTTAAGTTTTAGTGATTTAAGTACTTCAAATTAAACTTATTTTATTCCTGCTCCATCAGTTTCCATCTAATATTTATATTTTATTTTTGTTTTTTTAATTAATAAAAAATATTTTTTTAAAGTTTTAGTTAATACGGAGGCCCGCAGATGACATGCAGGAAAAAAAATCATAAATTGTGCGATTGACTAATTTGTTTGCTCTGTTTAAGTAAATCATGTGCTTGATATAATAATATGTTCCCTCGTTTTAAGCAAATCATGTGAACAAAATAATTTGTTCTGCTTCCTGTCCGCATTCTCATAAAACTGTTGCAGACACTTTAATTGGGTTTAATTTTGAGTTGGGAATGAAATAGAGACATTCTCAAAAGCCTTGCAGCTTTCCATGGAATCTACATTGGTTTATGAGAATGTGGACAGGAAGTTAGTAAATCGAATTAGTAAATCGTACAAACAATTTAGTAAACCGAGGGAACGAATTATTAAAACGTACAAACAATTTAGTAAACCGAGGGAATGAATTATTAAAACAAACGAATTATTAAAACGTACAAACAATTTAGTAAACCGAGGGAATTAATTATTAAAACATACAAACAATTTAGTAAACGAGGGAATGAATTAGTAAATCGTACAAACAATTTAGTAAAACGAGGGAGCGAATTAGTAAATCGTACAAACAATTTAGTAAACGAGGGAACGAATTAGTAAATCGTACAAACAATTTAGTAAACGAGGGAACGAATTAGTAAATCGTACAAACAATTTAGTAAACGAGGGAACGAATTAGTAAATCGTACAAACAATTTAGTAAACGAGGGAACGAATTAGTAAATCGTACAAACAATTTAGTAAACGAGGGAACGAATTAGTAAATCGTACAAACAATTTAGTAAACGAGGGAACGAATTAGTAAATCGTACAAACAATTTAGTAAACGAGGGAACGAATTAGTAAATCGTACAAACAATTTAGTAAACGAGGGAACGAATTAGTAAATCGTACAAACAATTTAGTAAACGAGGGAACGAATTAGTAAATCGTACAAACAATTTAGTAAACGAGGGAACGAATTAGTAAATCGTACAAACAATTTAGTAAACGAGGGAACGAATTAGTAAATCGTACAAACAATTTAGTAAACGAGGGAACGAATTAGTAAATCGTACAAACAATTTAGTAAACGAGGGAACGAATTAGTAAATCGTACAAACAATTTAGTAAACGAGGGAACGAATTAGTAAATCGTACAAACAATTTAGTAAACGAGGGAACGAATTAGTAAATCGTACAAACAATTTAGTAAACGAGGGAACGAATTAGTAAATCGTACAAACAATTTAGTAAACGAGGGAACGAATTAGTAAATCGTACAAACAATTTAGTAAACGAGGGAACGAATTAGTAAATCGTACAAACAATTTAGTAAACGAGGGAACGAATTAGTAAATCGTACAAACAATTTAGTAAACGAGGGAACGAATTAGTAAATCGTACAAACAATTTAGTAAACGAGGGAACGAATTAGTAAATCGTACAAACAATTTAGTAAACGAGGGAACGAATTAGTAAATCGTACAAACAATTTAGTAAACGAGGGAACGAATTAGTAAATCGTACAAACAATTTAGTAAACGAGGGAACGAATTAGTAAATCGTACAAACAATTTAGTAAACGAGGGAACGAATTAGTAAATCGTACAAACAATTTAGTAAACGAGGGAACGAATTAGTAAATCGTACAAACAATTTAGTAAACGAGGGAACGAATTAGTAAATCGTACAAACAATTTAGTAAACGAGGGAACGAATTAGTAAATCGTACAAACAATTTAGTAAACGAGGGAACGAATTAGTAAATCGTACAAACAATTTAGTAAACGAGGGAACGAATTAGTAAATCGTACAAACAATTTAGTAAACGAGGGAACGAATTAGTAAATCGTACAAACAATTTAGTAAACGAGGGAACGAATTAGTAAATCGTACAAACAATTTAGTAAACGAGGGAACGAATTAGTAAATCGTACAAACAATTTAGTAAACGAGGGAACGAATTAGTAAATCGTACAAACAATTTAGTAAACGAGGGAACGAATTAGTAAATCGTACAAACAATTTAGTAAACGAGGGAACGAATTAGTAAATCGTACAAACAATTTAGTAAACGAGGGAACGAATTAGTAAATCGTACAAACAATTTAGTAAACGAGGGAACGAATTAGTAAATCGTACAAACAATTTAGTAAACGAGGGAACGAATTAGTAAAACGTACAAACAATTTAGTAAAACGAGGGAACGAATTAGTAAATCGTACACAAGATTGACTTTTTTTTTCTTCCTGCATGTCATGTGCACAGCTCCGTAAGTTAACAATAACAGCACTAGTTAAATCAATGTAAGCAAACGATATCCCTCTATTAACTAATACCAAACTGTACAGTTGTAAACACCAAAGCTTCAGTGGTAAAACCAAAAGCACATAAGAAATTCTAAATCAGAAAAAAACAATATTATAAAATAATTAGTTCTGGTCCTCCAATTCGATTGGCTGAGCAGCGTGTGGAGTTGTGGGATTTTTTTCCTTGAGCAAAGAGGGGGTTTTTTGAAAGTTTGCGAAAGACTGTTGAAAGAATATTTGCAGGATCACTCATTACTGGTTTCGCTCCCCGGTGATTGGAATGAAAAATGAAAATCTTGGAGTGCTGCTGGTATGGACTGATTAAAAAAACGCTTTGAGTGGAAATGTGAAACTGCTTTTGCGCCGCTCACTTTGTTCCTTTTTTTTTTTTTTTGCTTGATGATTTAAATGATTCTTTATTTAATTTGTAATTGTTATTTGGAACTATTTTTATTGGCGGATTAAAAAATATGTGATATAACTTCTTGTACATATAACTGTTGTATAAAAGCAATACCACACTCACAAATTGGATTATTGTACTGAATATCTGCAGAGTTTGGCCATTCACACCCTTGTGAATATTGCTTAACCATAAAGTTATGAAAACGAAAGGGTCATTTAAAGATCAATCATCACGGTTGACATGTCAGGACCACGAGAATATTAGAATAAGGCCGACCTCATTTACATACCAATGCTATCAGTATATTTTCAACAGTAGTTTTCACATTCAAAAAATTAGCCAATCATTTACATTTAGAAGTCTTAAAAGATTAAGCAAAACCAGACTGTTTCATTCTAAAGAACCGAGATAGAGGAAATGTCTCACAAAATAAAATTACAACTGATTTTGCTGCGAGAAGCCTTGACTAATGTTCTATTCAGAAATAAACTGCTACAAAAGGTCAGAGGCATGGCCTGATGGGTAGAGCATGTGCTTCGACATGTTGTGTATGTGGGAGACTTCGAATCCAGGTTGGGTCATTTCCTGATCCGATTCGTCCTTCCACCCACCCATGTTTCTTGACTCTCACAGTCTAAATCAATAAAATGGCTAAAATCCCAAAAATGGAAACACAGCCCCTGTAACAAATGTGACCCTGGACCACAAAACCAGTCATAAGTAGCACGGGTATATTTGAAGCAATAGCCAAAAATATTGAATAACATTGAATGAATGAATGAATAAGGCATTTAGCGCTTATATTGTGTATTGCTGAACACCCAAAGCGCTTTACAATCATATGAGCGG